>NW_019384991.1:0-35401 GCF_000671375.1 Centruroides sculpturatus | reverse complement strand
CTATTCATACTAAATTGTATATATATAAAAATATTTTTTTATAATTTATTTATTTATTTTTAGGATAATTCTCAGCTTAATGAATCATTTTCTGAATTGTCATCAAGTGAAACAAATAAAGTATTTTTTGACAATCAGAAGATTAAAGGAAAGTCAGAAAAGAATCAAATATTTCAAGAGAAAACTGAAAATAAAAATGAAAGCTCTTCTGAAAATGAGGTAGATTACACATTTCTAAAAATTTTAATAAAGTAAATTAAAAATTTTTTATAATAATTTATTTATTAGAAAAAGCTAACATTGGAGGAAATGCGCATACACCTATCAAAATTTAATAAATTAGCAGATGTTCAAAAATGTCTTCTTGCCAATTATTCACCAAAGAAATTACACAATAAAACTGATCAATTATGTAACGAAACAAGGTATGAAAAAATTTTAAATATAATAACTTGTTGATAACAATTTTAAATTATTATTTTTTCATTAAAGTATTGCAGATAAAATTCCAGTGATAAAATGTCCAGAAAAAAAAGATATTGCTACAAGAGCTGAAAAATTAAAATTATTAAAAGAAGCTGCATCCAGAATAAGCACTAAGTCAACTGAATTGAAAAAAATACAAAAGAAATTGAACCAAAATGATGAATTAAGGTATTATATTATAATTGTAATAGTCATTGATGTATTTCTGTAAAATAAAATGAACCGAGTTTATGCTATATACATTAGTGAAAACAGAAGTAAAAATCAGTTTTTGATTAGTTATGTTTAATTAAGTTTTTCCCACAGATGATATGTTAAAATATCAAAAATGTTTGATTCAGCATGACACAGTCCAAATTGAACGCTTTCAGTTAACTGACATTTCAGATAAACGCTGCNATTAGTGAAAACAGAAGTAAAAATCAGTTTTTGATTAGTTATGTTTAATTAAGTTTTTCCCACAGATGATATGTTAAAATATCAAAAATGTTTGATTCATAAAAATATTTATTTATGTTAAAATTTTAATTATATTTTAACACCAAAACTCATTTTACTTTAATTCATAATAATTTTGTAGTTTTAAAGTTTGCATAATTTAATAAAAATAAATGCCAAAATCAGCTGGTTTTCTTTTATAACTTATATTGTAATGCTGTGTTTTTAATTACCTGCATATTTTAGTAACTATAATTATTGAAGTTTCCATTTTAACTTTATCAGAGGAAATCTAATATAGCTTATTTTTCTTAAAATTTAACTGTTATGAAATAATTTACTATAACAACTTTTTCTCTTGTTTTTACATGGTTACTCTATTGTTTTGTTCAAATTTAGTGTACTGTATGTATGAAATTTGAGACAATTGATTTATGAAAGGTAATTTCATAACATATTTAACCTCTCTTCCTTCCTTAATGTATGAAAATTAATTATAGAAAGAAGTTAGCATATTAAATTAAATGGAATGGAACATATGGTATACAATAACATATCAAAGATGTAAAAGAGAATTTAAGTAAAATGTGAGACAATTTTTGATGTTATGATAAAAGATTGAGCAAAAATTTACAATGTGGAGGATATGATATTTCTTTTAAATCTAGTAAAAATTGTGTAAGATATGTAAAGACATTTTTATTGTATATAATCATGTATAATTTATTTTTAATATTAATTTTAAAAATTTTTTTCTTAGTAACAAAGTACCTGCTTATCAGAAATACCATAATTTGGCAGCTGTTTCAACTACATCACTGTTATTGCCTTACAAATATAAAGTTCTTGTAGAAATTTTTCATTGCACTGACATGGTTATTAGTCTTTTACATAATAGACAAGAAACTTGTACATTTTCAAAACTTAAAAATTCAGTGCAAGAAATGACCAAAAAGTAAGTTTTTCTTTAAATATTTTACTTAAATAATTCAGAAGTTAAATTATTTCTATTAATAATTCCTATTATAATATTCAGAGTAATGAGTTGCATTTTGAAAAATAGGAGGATATCTTACTTTATAATAGCAGTTTTCAATAATGTTGAATTTCATAATTCAAGGTTATTGAATAAGTAAAAAAAAAGTAACAAATTACAAATAAGTAAAAAAGTATCTCTTCAATTATGAAATTGAAGAGATACTTTTTTTACTTATTTGTAATTTGTTACATCTTAACAAATCTCTTTTTCTGTTTACATTTCATATCTTTTGATATGAATCATTTGAAATTAGGAGATATTAGGATTTATAAAATATTTTTATTCTTTCTCTGCCATTTGTGATTTAAACAGTCATACTTATCAACAGTCATACTAGATAAAAAATTCATTTTGAAATTAAATGATCATGGCATTATAGAAAACATGGTGCATTATAATTTATTATGAGTTATATGAATATTTTTTCAATGTAAATAATGCTTGTATAATTTAATACTAAGTGTATTATAACATAATGAATTTTTATGAAGAAATGTTATAAAATCATCAAATATGTATTTATAATTTGAATAATTAAATACATGATATGATATGATATTTATACATAATATTCATATTATGTATAATTATATCATATGTATTTAATTAAAATCAAAACCATTTCATAAAATTAAAGAAGGACAATAATACTGTTTTTCTTTCATCCTACGGTTTCTGTCATCATGTGAATCAACTCACTTTAATAAATGTTTATGATTTGATTATTCATATACCAATGCACTTACATTACTTTAATCGTAATGAATTTATTCATAGAAACCCTTGTAAAAGTGTTAAGAAATATTTTGTGATTTAAATTTTTTTATTTCAGAAATTTCACCATTTCACATTTAGGACAATTAAAAACAGTTTTTCCAAATGCCTATATTTTTCAGCAAGAGAAAGATAAGAATTCTATTAACAGTGAGCTTTCACATAATAGTAATTATCAGTTAACAATATCACCAAATTTTCATTATAAATCGGACCAGAATTTAAGTAAGTTATTTCATTTTTAAGTAAAATTATAAACCTAATAAATTGAATATTACTTACTTGATACTTATTAGGTTGATAATTCCATTTAAATTTTATTATTTTTAGCTGTATTATTAGTTTTATTTATACTTTAATATTATTGTGCTGTAATTTGAAAAAAATTGTCAACCTATAAATTCCCACTATTGTCCGTCCATCTCATCTGTCAGTCTTTTCTGAATCCACGAATGTAGTTTGATAGATGAAAGATGCGACCAGATATGGAAATTGTAAGAGCAGGAGACCCCTGATTAACTATATATGAACTTCTGATGCAAGCTGAAATCACATTATTTCAATTCAGAACTTTCCCCTGAAAGTAGTTAATAGATGACTGGCACAACTCCATTGTTAAAGGAAAAGTATGATATACAGGTGCAAGCCACTACTAAATTGAGGTGGAGAGCATATATTTTAAATGAAATAAATTAAAATATGATTAAAAATTACAGCCTGACATTGTGACGGTAAATATTTGTCCATTTTACATGATTTGTTTTGATTTTTTCTTTCTTTTTCTTATTTATGATTATAATTTGTTTACTCTTGCACTTATTAAATTTATATTTTTTATACTTCTTGTATTTTTTGATGATAATGTTTTTTATTTATCACTTCTGTTATAAAAAAATCTTTACAAATTACAATCAAATGCTGTCTTTAATTACTTTGTGTGGTTTATTTTATGGAACATTTTATCACATTTTTTAAATCTCAATTATTACTTTTATATTTTCTATTGAACTTGAAGCTCGAACATCATCTAAAGAATCCATAACCAAAAGCCTTATTTGCAGCAACAGAATTAAAATATTAATTAATGTTTTCAGACTACTGCTAAACCTTGCTTTAGGCCAGAGAGATTTTCTGAAGAGAACACTTACATTGACCAAACTCAAACTTAATTCAAATTAAATTTACTTAAAGTATTAGTTGACGATTTCAAGTAGTTGCTTAGGGTTCTACTTAAATCCTGTTTTTCACGTTTCTTTTTTTTTGTTAGGTACAGTAGAGAGTCATTTATCCGAATCAATTGGGGACTGGGATTGTTCGGATAACTTATTTTTCGGATAATCGATTATGTACGAAAAAATATATTAACCTATCCTGTGTTGAAATTTTTCTTTGTTGCGTGTTGCTTCGTGTTGAATTTTCGTCGATGTTAAGCCTAATGTAAACTTTTAAAATAATAATCGTGGCTATTGTATCGTTAAAAATTATTTCTTTATTTTTACAAACGAAATAAATATATTGAAAAATATAAAACCCAAAAAATATATACTTTAGAAGTTGATCTAGTATCAAAAATGTTTGATTCAGCATGACACACAGTTCTCAGAAAAACACCACACAAAAATGCCAGGGCTTCCAGCTAAAACATACNAAACCCAAAAAATATATACTTTAGAAGTTGATCTAGTATCAAAAATGTTTGATTCAGCATGACACACAGTTCTCAGAAAAACACCACACAAAAATGCCAGGGCTTCCAGCTAAAACATACACATCAACAAAAAAAATATTGGAGTAGCCCAAGATATAGCCAAAGATTGCAGCGCCACAGCACTAGCGAAAATTTAAATTTGTTGACTGAAATGCTTTCAGTTAACTGACATTTCAGATAAACGCTGCTCTACTGTATATCATATGTTGTGAATGGTATTATAATTAGACTCATGGTGAAAATAGTGTAGCCTTATTATTTGTGTTTGTCGTAGGCTACCATATTCACATTTTAGTTCTAGCTTACTAGTAACATCTGTTTTGGGATTGACTTTTACAATGGGTATAGATCTAAATAAAATTTTTCAGCTGGAAATCTTGAGGTTGTGTTATATGCTGACATATACAGTATAATAATGAATTTATATTTAAATATACAGTGGTATTTTGTACCTCAAACGACTCTAACTTTGAACACTTCAGAGTTTGAATAATGCTTTAATGTTTGAACTGTGCAGTGAAAAATGTGCTCAAACTATCTGTTATGTATTCAAGTCATCTCTCCTCTCACTCTTGCATTGTGCTCTTATATTTGCAGTGCTTTTTTTGCTTTATTTTTGGTATGTTTGGTTTTATATACTGTACTGTGTGTTATTCATTGATTTTACACAATTTCTTCCTGCAATTTTTCTTTGTTGACGGCTTTTGGGCACCCTGTAGGTTTTGTATCCTTTAGTTCAAAATTTTTTGGATGGAACTTTTTAAACTACATTTGACTTTTGAAGTTTAGGAGCATCTTTCCCATACAAATTACAATTGTTTTTACTGTTTGTACAGTGTTATATTCTATTCAAAAGTCATAAAGCATAAATATGCCCAATGTGCTTTTTATCCAGAGACATTACAACTTGATTTTACTCAAGCAAAATGTGAAGTAAAGAATTTAAACTAAGATTCTAAATAAAGGATAAAATCTCACATTATCTATAATATGTTAAATTACACAACTGTTGTAATTAAATCACATGTCTTTGTTAAGATGCAGAAGTCCATACCAAATGCTACCAATAAATACAGTTTTCATTTTATTTAAGTATTTTATTTATGGTTTTTGCACTTTAATTTGTTATTTTTACCTTAAATGATGTATATATACTGTTATAATTTTATTGAAATATGTATTGTTCGGAGTCTGGGAATGGATTAATTTGCTTTCCATTATTTCTAATGGGAAAAACTGATTTGGACTTCGAATGATTCAGAGTTTGAACAACCTCCTGGAATGAATTAAATTTGAAGTACAAGGCATCACTGTATTTAATATCCTATTATACTATATTACACTACTTATTTAAATATTCAATATAATAAAATGGATTTATTATTAGAAAATGTATCTACCTATATTGGTCAAACTATTTATTTTTATAAACTATGTATACACTATTTTATTATGTGTAATATTTTTGCAGATTTGTTGACTGTTATGTAATCTGATACACTGTACACACAGATTGTAAGCATGACTCAAACTTTAACTTTGAACAGGTAACTGAACACTAAGGCTATTTGTGTTCATATGTTCATAAAGTCAAAGGAGTTAAATGAACATTTACTAACAGGTCATGAAATAACAATAAAGTAACAGTGAGAAACTATAGTATTTTAACTATATACAGTATAATATGAAATACCATTTTAGTAGAGGATATGGTTCTTGTGTATTTCTATGGGTGATGCACAGTTCCTGTTATGATAAGATTTGGCCACCATGCTATATACTATGGCAATAATTTTTAAGAGAATTTATTACTAATAGATTTATCCATGATCAATTTATATATAAATATTATTGTTTAATTATTTTATAATTTAAATATAAAAATATTTTGTAACATTTGAACCCCTGAAAGCAAAAATGGTGTAAGTCAGTTTTTTCAAAAATCTACTGATGCTGAGTTTCAGTTCTTGACTGCATTATTTATATATTTTTTGTAAAGAATTAAGAGTATTTATGTTATTTACCCACAGGTAAAAGCACTTAACAATAAACATTCAGTAATTTTTAAATTGGTGCTTTAAGTTTAAATTTCTTGAAGTAGAAGAAAAGTGACTTACACTACTTTCACTTTCAACATTTAACTCATTTAACATTTAGTAATTAAATTTGATTTATATAATTTAAATAGTTAATGAAGATTCATTACCTGAAACAAACAATAAAAGTCTGGAGTCATTTAAAGTAATGAATGCAACATGTTTATTAGAAAGGAGACAGATTTTTAATAACAAAATTTTGCAGTTTGTTAAAGACCACCATAAGGTAATATTTTTATATTGTAAAATTTTTTAAAATTTATTTTTAACATTTTTTTTTCCTTGTATTATTTTAGAAATTTTTACTGAATTTAAATCCTCCAATCTTAATATCAAGTGATGAGATTTTACGATGGCATCCTTCATTCCCAGTGGATCAAGTACCTGATATTGCAATTGCTTCTCTACCAGAACCACCAGATGTGAAAAAATATTCAACAGCACAAGATGTTTTTAAATTGCTTAAAGACAAAGTTACTATTCGAGTAATTATTATTATTATTTTTCTATAAAATGAGATCTACTGTTATTTTTTTTTGTATCAGTAAATGAAATATTAAAGTAAAAGAGCATATGTTATATGTTAAAACAATAGTTTTATGCATTCATGTTATGAAGTTGTTTATAAATTTATTTTAAAAATAATTTTACTAATTTTATTTGTACATTTCAGTAAATATTCTTTGTTTTTAATTTATTTTGACAGAAGAAAGAAGTTTATTTTTTTATACTTTTACTAAACTCTAGTTACAGAAACAATCTGAAAAAATTATTTCATGAATTATTTCTTTTTTAACCATCAAACATTTCTTATATACTGTGATCTTAGAGAAGATATGATAAATTACAGTTTGTAATATAAATATAATGCCACTATGTTGCAATTATAGGTATCCATAATAATATATGAAATGGTCAAGATATAATGAAATATCAATTTTTTGTAGCAAATAATAATGTGGAGAATTAAACTTCCTTAAAATAATATAAAAATTATTTTATTGCTTTTATATTAATCACTCTATTTACTAGTTTAAATATATAATCATCAGTAATACATATTGTTAGTATAAAAATATATAAAGATCATGTATAATCCCTGTATGTGAAATATGAATGTGATGCACATAGTTTGAAAGTGCAAACATATGCATATATGCAAACATATGCATGATCTTCAACACATTACTAGATATTCTTTAAGTATTATTTAAATAACAAATTTAGAAAAAAAATATTTTAGAGTGTATATTATTTTTAAACATGATCTATTAACAGTTAATAGCAAGGATAATTTTTTAAAATATTTTTTTGATGTTTTATATTTAATTTTTTTCAGAATTTTTTGAAATGTTAAGAATTTTGTTTATAAAATACAGGTGGAAAATGCTTTACAGAGTGTAATAGAAAATCACAAAGAATCTGAATCTGTTACTAAACCTAAAGATACAATGCAAAAAGGATTACTTAAAGGAGTTTCTCAAGCTTTAATTGAAAAGGTAAATAAATAGATATATAGAATTTTACTGTTTTATTAAATATCATTCATATTCTAAACCAGTATTTTGTCTGGAAGACTCAATTTTCCAAATGAGATTGACCTTCTTGAATGGGTTTAACATGTGATACAGTGATACCTCGACTTACGCGAACCCGGAGTTACGCGATTTTCAAATCTCATCGATTCGTCTTTTGTTTGAGCACCACGCAACTCTTGATTACTCATTCTTTCCACATTATTGTTCAACTTACATGTTCGGACGTGTCGCGCGGAATCGACACATAGCTACAATTTATTTTGTGTTATTTATTTCTGTGTTTGTTATATCTATGGAGACTTGGGAGAATCTATGTGGTGATTTCTTACAACCGCGAATGAATCAAAAGACGAGATAAGATTAACGAGAACATTTATTAGCTTACATACATCCCACTTGGATTTTACACACATTGAGAAATTATACCCCGACTTACGCAAATTCGACTTACGCGGTTATTGCTCGGTTCCACCTATCGCGTAAGTTTGGGGTATTACTGTACTCTCTTCTTTTAAAAGTCATGAGAATTGATTATATTGCAGCTTATTTAGCACAATGAAAGAATAATAATAATAACAAAATTTGATGACTGAACAAAATCTAAAAATGAATCTGATCTACTTTGAATCTGAAATTTATAGGATTTATTTTTAATAAGAATAAATTAAGACTTTATATTAAAAATGTTTAAGTTATCTTTATATAAACATTCTAAGTAACTTTACCTTCTGTTAATCTTACTATATTCCTTTTATTCATATCTTTAGACTAGAAAACACATTATAATTATTAATGAAATTTTTTAAAAATCATTTTAATGCCTCTTGAGTTGCATATGTTTGGATTAATAAACAAGAAATTTCTTTGTTAAATTTTGTAAATAGGAATTACAATCAAGAAAAATAATAGTAATTTACACAAGAATGAAAGAAACTTAGCTAGTTTGTATCACTATTTATACATAAGTCATACCATATTTTCATGGAATGACCAGCATGCTGCATAAAATGGGGATTACCGGCATGCCAGTTAAACTGTGACTAAAATATAAAATTAATCAGATTTAACAAAACTAACTGTTAATTAAACATTAAAGAAAACATTCTTCTGGGTATAATAAAATAATAGCATTGTAATTTGACTGACTTAAAACCAGGAAGTGAGTTTTTGTTTACAAGACAATAAAACAATTAATGACTTTTTGACATTAGTAATAGTAGTAGTTAATCAGTGTGGGCTACACTGACCATCTACCCTGACCTTAAAAATAACATCATATCTCAAATTTCACACAAAGCCAATGTTAATGGATGTAAGTTGAGATATTTTATGGTGAATTTCTTAATTTAATTTGTTTATGTTTTCATTTTCTAATCGAATTACCATAAAATAAACATAAAAGAAGCACTTTTGGAACTCCATGAGTATTTTACATTGTTAGAAAGAAGATAAAATGAAGAAATTAAATGTATAATCAAAATTTTTGATATACTACTGAGTTTCACAGTTTTAGAATAAAAACAGTGTTCGTTTTTACATGGCATAACTCTGTTTTTTTTTAAAGTGCCTCTAAAAAAGGATATATAACCTCATATAAACTGGCATGCCATTTTTACTGTATGGAAATATATGATTTCATGGTCTCCCAGATAGACCAACATGCTAGACAATCTGCAAAAATACAGTATATATGTCTTATGTGAAAAAAAGATGCATTCTTTAAACATAAAATTTTTAATTAAAAATAATCTTGTTTTTTCTAATTCTATGTCACGACTTGGTGCATTTATTGACACTTGGCAAATTTCATCATCCACTTTTAATTCATACAGATATGCATTTCGGGCTTTTGCCCTTCCTCAGTCTGTTACATCGATAGGTTGTGACTTGTGTATACAGTATCAGTCAGGCACCTACAGTATCAGTACTTCCCCCCCCTCTTCTCCCGACTTGACGGCCTCCCCCGCATGCCTTGTAACTTGTAATGTGTCACTTCCCCGAGTGCTGCACACAGTCGCGCCTTCGACTGTATAAACATTCTATTTTAATAATTGTAGCCAGTTTTTATGAATGTCAATGCTTAGGCTGTGTGCAGCACTTGGGGGAGTGACACGTTACAAGTTACGAGGCATGTGGGGGAGGCCGTCAAGTCGGGAGAAGAGGGGGAGGGGGAAGTACGGAAGGTGCCTGACTGATACTGCATACACAAGTCACAACCTATCGATGTAACAGAGTGAAGAGGGGAGAAAGCCCAAAACGCATATCTGTATGAATTAAAAGTGGATGATGAAATTATTTGCCAAGTGTTGATAAATGCACCAAGTCGTGACATAGAATTAGAAGAAACGAGAAGGAAGAAGAAGACACAGTTTCAACAAATAAATAAAAATAATCTGTTAGGAGTTAAAAATACTACTAGTTATAAAAGTGTTTTAAAAGATAATTTGATAAAGCTAGCACATTGAAATACTAATAATACAGTAATTATTTCATGGTATTGTTAGTTGATTGTGCAAGCTTCATCATGTTAAATACAAACCTTTAAGTTTATATTTTAAAGTTTGTTCTCAATATTGATTATGTTATAGTTTAGAACAGTCTTTTTCAACCTTTTTCTCATTATGGACCACTCATCTTATGGATAACTATGCAGATCAGTAATTATATGCAACTATGAATTACTATAATATTATTATATTAATTATTAATATAATTATAAGTTTATCTAGAGTTACTAAACATAATAAAGTACATACAATAACTCTAGATTACTAATTAAATGTCACCATCATCAGTATGGTCAAATATTTTTCTGTGGATTGGTGACTTTATTTTTTGGACCAGCAGTTGAAAAACACTGGTTCAGAAAATTGTCTAGCTTTGATTATTCAATGAACATTCATTGAATATCAAATTATAAGTACTGGATTATTAAACTATTCATACTAAATTGTATATGATTTAAGTTTAAAATTGTATTTTTATTTCATTAATTAAAACTTGATGATGATGACGATGTCTATTTATAAAAATTTTCATTTCCCTTTTTTATAAAGATTAGAGCTAGAGAAGCAGCTCGAATGCAGAAATTAATAACTCGCAGACCAGAAGAAGAAAAACGAGTAGAAATGATAACTCGGTTACCAGAAATGGTAAACATTCTTAGAAAGTATCCTTTCAAACATATTTGAATAAATAAAGTAGTATGCTTCATTTATGAATTAAAAATTAAATTTCAGATTTTGAATATAATGTCAAGAATACAATTTTAAAATTTTTTTGAGATATTTGAAAATTTTATGATAGAGCCTAATTTTAAAGATATGCTATTCCATTTTTTATTGCAATTTTGTGTTGCTTAGGTAAGATATTAAAATAATTTTATATTATTTGTATTTTGGTATTATCATCAGTATTAAATGTAGATTTATAAGTTACATATAAATTTTTATATATATGAAAATGCAAAGATGTCTTATGAAGGTTGAAATATTAATATAAAATATTAACATACAAAATTGCATTAATTTAACTGTTAGTATATTTATTATATGTTAGCAATTAATTCTAAGAGCTGCCATATCTTCAAACATACAATCAAACCATCATCTTCTCAGTCTACCTCTTCTCCTTCTTTTGGGTTTTCATCTCCATCATTAAGTTTTTCAACATAAATAGAAAAAACTTCTCTGCAAACTGGATTGTTCTATAACAGAAAATACACAACAAAAATTCTCAACATAATCTGAAAGTTTTCTGTCCATATGTCCAAATCCACCATAATATCACCTCTGATTTTTTAGAGAATTTCTCCACTCTCAAGGTCTCAGCATGCTATTCTTGAACCTATCCCTTCTTGTCACTCTGCATGCTCACCTCATCATCATCTGAACTACCTCAGCCTATTCACATTTTTCTTAGTCAAAAGCAGAGTTTCAATACCATACATTAATCAGGTCTTATCACTAACTTATAAACCTCTCTCCTTTCAATCAAAGTGGAATTCTTCTATCACATAGAATGCCTGCCATCCTTCTCCAATCCTGACAGCCAATCTGTATTCTATGTCTGACTTTTTGTTATTTACACCCTGATCTATGAGCAAGCCCAAATTTTTTGTTTCATAAAGTATTTAGTGATTGAACCAATTCTTATAAAATTATTAGTATGGTTAGATTCCATATTAATGATATTTGGTAATAAAGAGAGAAAAACAATAATAGTCAATTTTTGGCATTTAATTATGAATAATAATTAAAAAATTATATCACTGTATTTTAAAACAAATAAAAAAGTTTCTTTATATATAAGAAGCTTTAAATATATACAGTAGAACCTCCATTATCCGGACCTCCATTATCCGGATTTTCGATTATCCGGATTGTTCAAAATAAACAAAAATTTTACGAATTTGCTGATTTGCACTTGGCGAATTACGACACTGTTTATGTACGTGATGGAATGCATAACTTTTTTTGTTTCAACAACGTCTCACCCAGCACAGTGGTCGTAAACTCTTAAATATATTTTACGTAGTAATAAAAATATAACTTGACATACGTATTTATAAATAATTTATATTCAAATTACATCATTTCTATGACCAAGGGCGGCGTAAGGCATGGACGACGTGGGCCACCGCCTATGCCTCGCGGTCCGAAGGGCCTCGCGCCTCGAAGGTTTATGCATTACTTAAAAGCCGAGAACGCGACGAAAAAATTTTAATCGTCATAAAACGATAAATAGTTTGTCAAATTTTTATTCATAAAAATGCAGTTTCAACTGCTTTTTATTTTATAAAATCTGTCTTCTTGAGTCACCAGAGGGCCTTTTAAACAATAGGTAGTTTGTTAGCGTTGGTCAATAGTAGTCCAAATTCAATACGAACGTTTGTTTCTTGAAAATTTGATCACAATATAAATACAGTATTTGCTTTTAATATTACCGATATCTCATCGAAAAGAAAACGGTATTATCATTAAAAGACAAAGTATTTGTTTCGATTATCCGGATTTTTCCTTATCCGGACTACCTTCATCCCCAATTAGTCCGGATAATCGAGGTTCTACTGTAATTATATTTAAAGCTTCTTATATGTAAAGAAACTTTTTTATTTGTTTTAAAATACAGTGGTATAATTTTTTGCTAATGCAATATTATAAAAATTTATCGTAACATCAATAATTCAATTTGTGATAAAAGTTGTTATTTAAAACCATGGTTAATCATGAATTCTTGTAATTTAATTTTTTTAATGTTCTAATATCCAAAATATTCTATTCACAATATTTTGATAATCATATCTAGTATAATAAAAGTGGAAAAAATTATTTTCATTAAATTGCAATTAAACAAATTTAAAAAAAGCTAATTAATATTTAATGCAAAGTGAATATTCTGATTATGAAGATAAACAATTTATATATAAAAAAACACACATTTTCATACATTTCCAGTACTTCTTTATAGTTCTAACAAATGTTATTGGCTTGATTTACAGGCCTTCTTCAGGTTAGAAGCCATTCCAATTAGGAGGAGTTATGCTGTGTTCCAAAATGGAACAATTCAAAGTTTCTTTGAGGTTATTTAAATTTCTTATGTTGTAACTTGAAATTTATAAATTTAAATAAAATTATTTATTGAAAATATAAAAGAACCTATAATAAATATTAAGCACATGGAGGAAATTAATAAATAATTATTGATTTAAGTACATTTAGATAAAAATGTTTGCAAGCTTGCAATATGCTGAGGCTTTCTCTGTTGTTAATGCAAAACTGTTGGCTTGCTGCTTTATAAGTGTCGATGATTTCACTTATTTTTAATTTTTGCATATCAAATATTTTTCTTAATTTTGTATCTTCCAACATGGGGACACCTGAGGCTCACTTGTATATTGGGCTAAGACAGTATTATAATTTCCTTGAAGGATGCCATATTTGTTCTTTTATTCTGGCCTCAATCAATCTGTTAGTTGAGCCTATATAGGTTAGGTATCTGCTGAATGTAGAATCTTCTAGAGGTATATAGTGTACACTCAACAAGCTCTGTTCTTGTTTATTTAATCTTTTCCATCGGTTAATAATCCGAATATTGTTGGGTTTCTTTTAAATGCTATATCTGTTTGTATATCTTTTGCTATACTAGAATAAACTTTGCATAACCTGGAATCAAATTCAACTGTCATATGTCTGCAATCAGGTTTTTGTTGTTCTGCTTCCTTACCTGATTTGTTTTTTAAAATTCTAGCCAGTTCAGTAATTAATACTGTAGCCATATTTTGTTGCTAGCTTTTTAATTTATTTTAATAGATTTAGATTAAATCTATTAAAATAAATCTAAATCTAAGCCAATCAGGCTTCTAACTTGAAGAGGGCCTGTAAATCAAGCTGAAAACATTTGTTAGAGCTATAAAGAAGTGCTGGAAATGTATGAAAATGTGTTTATATATATATATATATATAATTATTTATAAAAATTCCAGCTAATGATAGAAGATTTAGTTTGAAGGTAAACAATAAAGTTATAATTGTTATTGGCAACATATGAAATTAGATAAAAATTTTGTTAAATTGATGTGAGTTCTTGTATCAAAATAAAATAATGCAAAATTAATGACTTATTTTGTTTCTGTAATTTGTTTTTTAATAGTGTTAATGATTTAGATTATTAAAGATTATCTAATTATTAAACTTATTTTAATAAGGTCTAATATCTGTCTGATTAATATAAAAATGTTTCAATGAAGTCAACTTTTGATTTTTCTTTATTTCTTTTGTAGTTCTATTTAATTTTTAAGTATTTTATACACTAGTATCAAAAACTTTTGAATAACAACATCGTTAATGTAGAATTTCAGTGTGTTCCTTAATTATGATATAGTTATTTTATAACTGAACGTAAGGCAGCTATATTAGTAGAAGAAGCTTCAAAGAAACTTTCTGAGAGTTATCATTGCCCAATTTCTTTAGGTAAGCATTGTTTTGTTTAACAGATACCAACTATACTGTTTTTTAAGGTTACCAACTTTATTTTAAAAATGTTTGGTTCATTTTCAGCCATCTTCATTATATTTATATAAGCTGTTCTTAATGGAACTATTTAAATATAATTTGAAAATTAGATAATCTTCTAGAAATGTTATATTTATATTACCAAAATTGTAAATGTTAAACATAAAAATTATTTTTACCATTAAAATAGCTTCAAGAGCTGAATAAATTTTAATTGACAAGAATTTCACTTAAATTTGGATAATGTCTGAACCATTATACAAAATAATTTATATAAATTGCAACAAATTTAGGCATATTGGATTATTATTGAAATTAACTCACAATTTTATTAGAATTATATGAAGTGAGCATTTTTATTCTCAGTATTGAATTAATGCTTAAGGTAAATCAAGAGAAAAAAAACACTTTACTGAAATCACATGAACTCCAAATTGAATTTCAAATGCTACACATCCAAAATGCACAGCATTAAAGGTTTATAAAAAAGTTGATTTCATGATCTTGGTCTTTAGTATAAAATGGTTATAAGAGGCATAACATAAAATTACATGTTATTAACCAACATTGTGTCTTTTTATTTAAAAACCACCAAGTTTTCTAAGAAAAAATGTTCCATAAGTTAAATACTTGTAGAAATCAATGAAATATTATATTAAAAAAAATTATTTAAATTTTTTCTAACACTGATTATTTCTTTATTGTACAGAAAATTGTACAGGTTTCTTAAAATGCTTGTTATTCTCATTCAGATTTAATTTTCTATGATTATCGCTTACAAAAGTATGGACTTAAATCTATGTATTAAAAAAACTAATTGTTTAATATTTTAAAAATAATATGGTTTTAACATTTTCCAAAATTTGATTAAATACAATTTAGTTCCAAGATGTTGAAGACTGAAATTTTTAAATATGTGTAATTTATGTATGAAGTATATTTCTTCAAAATAAATTATTGACTATCATATTGAAATATTGTTAATCTGATTATTTATTAATTTATATCTGAATGATATTTTTAACCATTTAAAAGTTAATTCTGCTTATAAATTATTATGAGTGCACAAATTCACAAAAAAACATTTTAGATCTTAATGCTGAAGAATGCTGAAACAATAACAGAGAAAAATTGTAATATTTTGTGTCCATTGTCTGTAAGAAAGCCATATGTATACACTGATGACCGAAAGTTTTTAGAACACCTGTATTTCAAAAACAAGTGATTGTAAAGTTGATTTTTGGGTTGTGTGTTAATTTATTATTATTATTATAAGTAAGTTGACAGAATTTCAAAGTGAAATGTATTGAAATTTTTTTTAAAATGGGATAAACATCAATCAAGTTGACAAAAGTTTTTAGAACGGTTTTACTTCCCTAAACATACAGAAAACTATTCATACAAAATTAACAATTAATAATTTACTTTACTGCCTTTTTTTCTCTACAACATTTAACAATCTAGGAGGAATTGATTTATAGATTTATAATAATATTTGTATCAAAATTATCAGCACAGTGATAATTTTGATACAAATATTATTATAAATCTCTATAAATCACATTTTAACTCCTCACAAGTATTAAATGTCCATGTTCATATATTTTCTGTTCCATTAAATGCCAAATACTTTCTATAACGTTCAAGTCAGGACTATGAGCTGGCCAATTAATTACAGAAACTTTATTCTTTTCAAAGTAATGCCTAACTATGCCAGCAGTATGGATTGCAGTATTATCTTGTTGCTGAAACTGCTTCCTCTGTGGAAAAGAATTTTCACAAAAAGGTAGAAATGTTTTCAGGTTATTCAGGTATTTCACATCATAATCAAATTTATTGAAGGAAAGTATAATCAATTTTCTCCAACTATTTATAGTACCCAGAATTATTATGAAGCCACCTTCTTGCTGGTGTTTTTTACAATGAGATCCTACCATAATTCCTGCAGTTTCCTCAAAATAAGACTTGGTATTATCTGGACCAGTGTTTCCCAATGTGGGGCAATTTGAAAATGGACTTGTTTGGAGTTTAAGTTAACTGTATAGCTGCTGTATATGTTAGGGGGCATAAGAATTTTAGAAAGGCTTAGATGGGGCATAGCATAAAAAAGGTTGGGAAACACTGATCTAGACCTTCCAAACAAAAATGTTTTTCATCACTAAATATAATTAATTAAACTTGGAATGTTCTCTGACATTTTTTTTGTTGTTGCGAATTCAAGATGTTAATATGTATGGATATCTGTCAATTGCAAGTCTCCTTCATTTTTTCATAAGAAAAGTTGTTGTCAGCCATAAATCAATGAATAGAATGCCAGGAAGTACCTAATTTGAGTTGTTCTTTGATACTTCAACTGTTGACAATATGGTCCCTTGCTACTTTGTTGTGGACATGACACTTAATTCATAATGCGTCTCGCTTCTTTATTGCTTTTGGGTGCCCAATACACTTACATTTGTTCCAACTTTTGTTATGCAATATTGAAAATAGTACACAATTGCTTTTTGACTGTCTGTGCTATCTTTCTTATGGTGAGTTCCTGTAGCAGATAACTGGTGAATCTTTTTATTTATTTCATCTGACAAGATGAACTGACAGTCATATCAGAACAAAAATATTTAATTCCAAGTAAATATATCTAACAATAACAAAAACAAAGAAATTAACATTGAATATAACAGAATAAACAAAAAGTTCCAAGTGTTCTAAAAACTTTTGTCCACTTGATTTTTTAAACAAATTGTGTTCAAATGTAAATTTCTTCTCTCACTTTGAAATTTTGCAAACTTATAATAATAAATTAACATGTAGCCCAAAAAACCAAATTTCTAAAAATAAATTGTTCTTGAGATACAAGTGTTCTAAAAACTTTTGGCCATCAGCAGTGGCATACCATGGCATTTGATGATAGGAAATCTGTGTTTCTGCAAGAAGCCGACTTCCAGGGGCATCAGTGATGGTCTAGGGCAGGGATGGCCAACAGTTTTTGCCTCGGGGCCAAATTGGAAAGAGAACTTTTTTCACGGGCCGAACCAGAGTCTGCCCTAGAAAGATTTTGAGATGGTGTGAGATCTCATTGTGGTGTCACCCCGTAGAGACTAAATTCTACATAGAGAGTACAGATACATTTTTCACATTATCATGCTTTATCAACATTCTACGCTGTACTTAAGAGATTTGTAATGGAGGGTTAACTCTAACCAGACAGCGAGTTGCTGGCCTTTTTTTTTTTTTCTTTCTTTTTTAGGCATTAGAATTTTTCACTGAGCTATTCTGACTTGAGTAGCTAATATTGAAAGATTAATCGCAAGCCACATAAATCCATTACACGGGCTGTATGTTGGCCAATCCTGGTCTAGGGTCAATTCGTATTTGTTTGTTCAATAAGCCAGTAAAAACCGTAGACTTCTCTAAGTATTTTTAATATATTATCTGACATACTTAATAAATAAACAAATTCAATATATTAATAATTACCTCTGTTATTAGATTCAATAGATTCCCTATGGCCTCTAAATGCCAATTCATGCTTTGATAAAAAACATATAACATTGCTGAAATCTGTACATAAAGCAGAAAGTAAAGCTCTAGCAAAGCTTTGTTTTAAAAAATAATAAAGTGATGATTTGATGATCTTTTCAAGTCAGTTTCTTTAAACAAAAGAAACAAAATTTCTTTCTTTTATTATAGATCAAAATAAAGTCATTTTTATATAAGTTTTAATATCAGTAAGTGCTGTTATAAATATTTCTGGTATTCATAGATATTTTGTCTGGAGTAATACCAAAGCCTGGTATTTTAAAATGTTTCTATAGTTTTCTTTTTAGATTTAAACTAAAAATTTTAGTTAAAAATTTAGTTTGTATAATTTTATAAATAATATTTAGACATTATTTTTGAATATGTAATGCTGTTTATATCATAAAAAATTAAGAATTTTTATAAGTGAAAAAGAAATGATATCTGAATAATAATAGTAAATGTACAAATTTTTTTTATTTCAGATGACACAGAAAAACATTTGCAGTTAATGGCTGATTTACTACCTGAATGGATGTCTATAATAACAATTCGTAAAGGTTCTTATATAAAAATTGATAAAAATAAAAATGTCAATGTTGTTATAGAAAAAATTAATAATATGATTAAAAAAGACAATTTTTAAAATAAATATAGATATTCTTGAATATTTTTACTTTGTACAATTTTTATAAATTACTTTTGATATTTTTTAAGCATGAAAATAAATTATTTTCTATATTTTGGTTTTATAATTTGGTAAATAATTTTATTACTACTCAATTTCTTTAAGAATAGAAATGCTGTTTTTCTATATTGAACTTTACAAAATAACTTCAGGATAAGATTCTTTGCCAAATACAGTCAAACTTCTATTTAACAAATTACCACTGGAAAATTTGTTACACAGAAATTCATTAAATGGAAAATGCACCATTAGTGAATAAAAAAAAAAAAAGATATTTTCAACATTCTACAGAAAAATTTGTTATATAGGACTTTTTAATATGGAAATCTGACTACATATAAGATAAAATTTAAGTTTTGCTGTTTTTATCAGGAATGCAAAGAATATAAAACATACTGGCCCAACTTCTTATGGCTTTATACTCCATATATAAAATGTTTATAAATATTCTATGATTTAAAAAAGTTTCTGTAATTTTTGACTTAAATTAAACATCTTTAAACATAAGTTTAATCTGAGAAAGTTACTGTATAACAACTTTAATTTGATTCCATCTGTACCTGGATAATAGTTTAAAATTTTATAGAATTATAGAAGATGACCATTATCATCATTTCTAAAGTTAGATTAAAAAAAGAAGTATACCACTACTATTGAGATTAATAAAAGTACTTTTACAGTTAATGTTTTAATTGAAATGTATAAATTAAATTTTGCTAGATTATTTATAGCTGCTTATTAGTTGTTTATTTATTTTTACTTTTTGTATTTATCAGCAATTATATAAATAAACTAAAAATTTAATTAATTTTTCTGTTGAAAATTGTATCTATATTAATGTGCCTATATATATATAGGTACATTAATATGTATATATATATATTTTTAAAATAATTATATAGATTATTTAACATTGTTGTTTTGAGTCGTTGCAAAACTCATTTTTCATTCAAGGCATTCAAGGTCATATATTTTTATTACATACATTTTTAATTGTCATATTAATTTTAATTATTTTTAAAACTTCTTTTTCACTAGAGGTCAAATATTTTAATATTATTTTATATGTTGTAAATATACTGGTAATCTTTAAAAATTTTATTAGAAAAATGCAAAATTAAACATAATTATATAATTTATGTTTAATTTTCAGCAAATGTACTACTACATCTCACAATAGATTTAAATACATTTTTCTCACAACTGCTACTTTACTGACATTGAATTTTATTTCACCCAACAAATTATCAGAATTCTGTGGTGTAAAAACATGCTAAATTTTTATCTTAATTAATATAGTGTGATGAATGATAAGATTGTCTATTCAAAAATAAATGGACCAATGCTGCCAAGTAAGGCTTCAACAAAATTTATATTTATAAAGAAATTAAAATTGTGTTTTTCTTGGAAAAATTCTGTTGAATGAAGAATTACTTTAAAAGATTGATATTTGTTTTATTTTTGTTTAGTTGAATGCTTCTGCTAATAAAATGAACAAAACATAAGTTTTGTGGCAAGATCCAATGCTGAATGCTGTGTAACAGTTATATCAGAAAGTGTTACCAAATTTTAGTATGAGGTGATATTATTATTAGTTCAAATTTTAAAAATTTAGTTTTTTCAAACATTAAACTATTTGAAATATGTTAAAATAATTCTAGAATTTTAAGCTAATTGCAAATTTATGTTATTACATTTTGATGTGCTTTAACATTCTTTAGGTATCTTGGACATGTAATGTTGTAATATTTTAGAAAAGTGTTGTTCAGATTAATAACCAAAATTATATAAGAAAAGATGCTTTTATGATTTGAAATAACTGCTATCCTCCTGCTAAATATATGTTTATTCTGTAAGCATATATCTGTGAAATCTGAACAGTGTAAGATGCCATTGATGCTTTGATATATTTATTAGTAGTTACACTACATTTACACTAAAAAATTTTAACTCATTTATTGAAACATGGTTATTTTTAAATGGATTTAACTATTAAGCTGTTTACGCTAATTTCAGTGGACTTAGTTAAATCATTTCCTGTTGCATAGCATGATGACCATATCCATTATCAAATCAAATAATAATAAACATTACGTACATTAAACTCAGTTTGTATTTTAATTAATCTACAATGCTACGTAAGTGTATTGACAGAAAATTAATGGATCCATGTCCAGTTCTGTTTTAGACCTCTATCCAATGAGAAAGCTTCACTACGTTACGAGTTTAAACTAATTCTTTTCATACTATGATTGTTAAACTCATTTAACTAGGAAAGTTAAATGAGTTTAACAATCTGTATAGACTTTATATGGTTACACTTCTAAATATTCTACAAGAATGGCAATTACTAGCTTCATTTGTTTTGTGATCTCTTTTGAAGAATGTCTATATTTTATTTTTTAATATCTTTAAAACTAATAACTTCTTTGCTCAATGAAAAAATTCAGTTAAACACCACTTTTTTAGATATTTCTGAAAATACTGTAGTTTAATTATTAAAAACATTCCCAGTTACATTGATAAATTTTTTGAAAAATTAACAATTCAACTTTTGTAACATTCCTTTATTTTATAGTTTAAATTTAAATAATTTAAAAATAAAAAATAATTTACTATTTTATCACAGATTTAAAATTATTTTGATTCAATTCAACACAAAAAATAATAAATTTATATTAGTGATTAGTTAATGTTTATCAAATAATTTATATAATTGATCTAAAACATAGTCCTTTGCATTACCTTCTATACATTTTTCTAATATATCTTGTAATTTTGATGCAATATCAATTGGAGGAGAACTGAGAAGACCAAAACGTTTCATAATGTGACCGGAAAATATATTACGACATATTCTCTGAAAAATTAATATTTAAACATAATTTATTTTAGCAAAAGTCAATGTAAATATAGCAATATGTTATACATTTAGAAATTATGAAAAAAACATATTAAACAACAATTTAACAAGATTAATATAACAATTATTCTCTTGAAATTCCAAGCATGTGAAGAGAGGTTCCCCCTTCTATAATTCAAATGTTAATTAATAAGATGCATTTAAACTCACTAATAATTCAATAAATACTCAATATCATGAAAACTGTTCTATTATCATTTAGTAAAATAATGTAAATATTTGGAAAAGAATAATTATCAGAGATAAAAGTTCTCTTACATGTATTTAAATTATAATATAATTATTTTGTATTCTTATAAAAGTAAAATTACAAGGATTATTTCTGCTTGGCAAAAGTCAAGTACTTACTATTAAAAGATATTTTTGAAATACAGTAGAACTCCACTAAGTCAGACTAACTGGGAATGAGGGTCATTTGAATTTTCAAAAATCCAAATTAGTGCAATTCTTTATGTTGTCAGGAATGAATATGACACATTATTGAGCAGTTGTTTTTGAAAGTGGTACAAATCCATTTATACATACATTGAGATATTTAAGGAATATTTTACATTTGAATCAACTAAAAACTATTGGCAAACATTAAAAAATTCAGGTAATGTTTTTAAAACTAAAAACTTGTTAAATTTTATTATGTAATAATAATTAATAAAATTGTTAAAGAAAATAAATGGTTTTTTTAGCTACAAATGGACTTACACCACTTTCAATAACAACAAATTATGAAAAATAATTTTAAATTTATATTTTAATTGAAGTTGGCTTTTCTGAAATATTATTTTTTACATAAAAAAAGATACAATTAAAATGAGAACATGCATGTAATGAATAATCGACTTTGTTAAGAAATATTTTCAGTTATATAAGAATTTATAAATAAACAACTATGAATAGTAAATTGCTTTGTTAAGATAATGATAAATGTATCCATATTTCAATCTTATTTCTCCTTTACACTTAGTATAATGGAGTATTTATGGTGAATAGAAGGTATGTAAGGCAGTAAACTCATCATATTATTATATTTCTCTTTTATTATAGGTGTTGAAGTTGTGTAGAGTGGTAACAGTAATTTTGCTAAAATTTTTAGGCCTTGTTTTCCAAGTAAAATCAAGAACGTTTAATTGTGCATTTTCTTCCATAGAAAGTTTTATAAAAAATTTTATAAGGTAATCCTTTTTTTTTAAAACCTCATCCAGCATTTCTTCAGCCAATTTATAATTTACCTATCCATATTTTTTTCATGTTTGATATTTATTCTTCTATGGATTTGGTTGAGAGAAAATTTTCTCATTTCATTTCATATAAAAGGAAGTTAGTTTTCTTCTGGCAACTCTTTATTACATTATAATAGTCTTGAGCAGTATATAAATGGTTATAATGGTCTTAAAGATTGTAAAAGAAAACTAAACAGAATGAGGAAATGGACTTCTCATCACTTCATCTGAGCAATAACACTATTATCTTGTTTATGATGATGTCTTCTTAAGACATTAGCTATTGTCTATTATAAAGACTTTTAGGAAAGTCATTTCAATTATTGATTATTACAAGTGGACTTATTCCACTTTCAAGAAAACATTCTTGCAGTATCATTTTACAGTTAAACTTCTTTTAATTAATTTATGAGGATATTGTACACCATTGACGTTATTATAAAAATAAAAAAGAGGACAGACGTGGCTCACTAAAACTATCATTTTAATTAACTCATTTTTTTCCAAAGGTGGTCTTATACCACTTTCAAAAAAACAGCTCAATTATAAATCAGTCTATTTACAAAGTTTTTATTATGACTTGAGCACATACAGTATATTCTGCTTTCAGAGTATACCAAATACAAAACATCACAGTATTGGAACAATTTATTTTACTGTAATAATGATGTTTTGTTTGGAATCCAAAGAAGACAAAATCGCACGATATTCTGTACAAATTATATTAGGTTGATTTGGGAATAATGATATATGGAATGGAATGTGCTTAGTTGAGGAGACTGGACAAAAGAAGGTTGCTAATTTTTGTTTAATTTTTTGGTTTAAGTTAATGTTTTAAAAGTTTGTCCAACTTAGTAGGGTTTACTATATATCTAAAACTTCCAAACATTAGATTTTCAGAAAATAGAGAAAAAAATTCTGAAAATAATTTGTCTGTAATCAGTTACTTCAAATCTAAATATTACTAAAAGTTGCTTATGCATTAATTACTACATATGAGAAAACTATAGTCTTTCCCAGAATAAGAATGGAGCCAATGTTCATTATGAAGAACAACATAACATCGTATATGTTCTATATATGTAATAGACAATTAGATGTTTTTAAACTGTTATAATCTATTTGAAATTTCCAACATTTTTGCAAGAAATTTCAGATTATAAAACAACAAATAAAAATCAATCATCATATGACCTATGTTTGAATTTTCAAATTTTTAGCTAGTTAAGTAGAGTATACACATTCAAGATCAAACAACACATTGGCTCTATTCATATTATGGGAAATACTTGTATAAATGTATACCTTTAACAATAATCTCTTAAATTTTGCAAACATAAGACATTGAAAGTATTATGAAATCTTTTAGGAGTTATATTTACATTCAATCATATGTCCAAAATATTGTCACCCAAATTCTTGAACATACCACTACTACCAAAAATGCATTGTAACTGTTATTTTGATTGACATCCACATTTTTTCACTCATCAGACAGAAGTAAACTAAAATTTACAGCAAATTTTCTAAATAAATAAATGAAACTAACTTTATTTTTATTTCCAAATTTTTAAAAGTGCACTCAGAATTACTGGTAACTAATTGAAAGTGCTTAGTACTTCCTATCTGAGATTATAAAAAAATGATACTATTATTTCATACTCTAATTAATATATAATTTATTTAATAGAAAAGTAAACTTTGACTTAAAATTAGCACATGATTATATTACATATTAAGTAGTAATACTCTAAGATCTGGGAAGAATAAATATATTCATTGTATTTTTAAACTCTGATTAATTTATTATATATTTATACTAAAATCGATAATGAGAATAAAGTTATTTGATTTTAGTATATTGATAGAATATATATTCATTTTCCACAAAATAAACTTCAAAACTTAATCTTAGTTTTGTATCTATGAAATTTGTTTATATATCATCAATAAACAATTTTTTTGTATGAGATAGTTATATAAAATAAAAATAGATAAGGCAGGAAAAATAAAACAAAATAAAACTATAGGGTAAGTCAAAAGTTTGTCGTCCATTTTAAAATTACACTAATATGAGATTTGTAGATAGTGGCAAGCTTGTAACAGGAAACTTTAGTCATTCTTGAAGAATGACTAAAGTTTCCTGGAAAGAAATCTTGGAAGAAGAAATTGCTTAGAAAGATCATGAACAAAAGCAGAAACTTGAGCTGAAGTTAATATATCAACTGAATGTTCACCTAAGAAATCATTTCAAAAACAATCACAAGAATTGAAAGTTCCCAAACAATCCACTTGATTAGCTACTGGATCATATTAAGACTCATTTACTGTATCCATTGGTAGGGTTTCTCTCGATATTTCTCATGGACATGATCTGATTTTCATTCCAAACAGCTTGTGACATTCACAGAGACTTTATTCCATACCAAATTTGGCTGAGATCAGTCAAATTGCTTCAGAGGAGGTTATTTAAATGCAATGACATTTGAGTGTAAAGAAATTAGCTTTTCTCACTTCACACGCTCAGCTCAATTAGATATAAAGCAATTTGGCTAGAAGTAGGCAGTTAGGCTGCATGATAAATTTAATAATTGAAAATAAATTAATTTTTTATTCAAATTTACAATATTCTAAAAGTAAACACTGGCCTGGAGCAGGACTTGAATCTGTAATTCCTGTTTACTGTGCAAATGCAATGCCAGTTACATTGCTTGGACTCCATTCAATCTCTGTTTCCAGAGCTATTAATAAATTAATTAATCTAGATATAACTATACTGGTCACTCACTCATGGTGCCAACTGGGAATAACTTTTGCACCCACAACTCCTCCATGGCTCTTGGCCAACAACTTAAGGTCAGTTCATACTTTGTGTTAATGTCCCTTCTCTATTATTCTCTTCCTATAAGTATCCATACTTCAAAAGAATTAAAAATAAACATACATATGTTTTTATTTTAGTCATAAATTCTTAAGTAACTACATATAATCTTATTTTTTTATTTGAGAAGAGAGATCAGAGAATATTATAACCTCATAAAAAAAAGTAGGGAAGATGATCCCAAAGTGAATTTTTTATTTCAAATAAGTTTTAAATATACTGTATATGTAAAGTTAATATCTATTTGGATTTGATTAATTTAAATACCATATATAGGTGATAAATTACCATTCATCTAAGATATTTCTGTCCTAGTTCTAATCATTTAAATTTTATCAGTCCTACATTTAAAAATGCAAAAGATTGTGTACTACCAACAGAAAGAAAAAAATAGAACTTTTGTCCTGAAATTAAGATCAAGAACACCAAAAAGTTTTTGATATTTACAACTGGTTCCAGTTTTGTTTTCCATTTTCTTGTAAAGGATAGTTAATATAGGTTTGCTACACAAACATATCTGCAATAGTGGTGAAAAACAAGACAACAAATCCAAATTAGAGTATCTAACCAGATTCAAATTCAGATTTCTCAAAGTAACAAACTAGCATCTGCCAGTTGTGCACAATAAATAAAATCTGGACACAATAGATACACTACTTTTCATTTCCAATTTTCAAAATTTTTTAACATACTATTTGTATCTGTCCATGTAAAGGATTCTCAAAATACAGATATCAATTTATTTGTGATTTGAAAACATATCAAAGAGCAAATAATATATGACTAAGTGAAAAGTTTTTCTAGGCAAATATATTTAGCCAACAATTTAAATATTAGAAATAAAAATGATGATGTACTTACTTGAAGATTGTCATCTTGAACAATCAAAGAACACTGCCCAGAAGTAAAATTGCAAGATCCTTTACAATCGATGAATGAACAGTCTTGGTGATTTGAACACTTTTTTGTTATTCTGATATTATCCAAAAGTACAGATTCAAAAAAGACCATATCCACATCTAATAATTTAATTTTATCATTAACATCGCGTCCAAAGTGGCCTATCTTTACATCACATAGATGTATTTTGCCTAATTCAGTTTTCATATGGTCATTGTCTAACATTTTTACATATTCTAATAATAATTTTGCTATTTCTGTTCTTTTGTAGAAATCTTCCTGCCAAGTTGGATATAAAACTAACATAAAGTTTTGAAGAGGTTGGGTATATTCAACAGCGTAAATATAACCACAGCTTCCTATAATTTTAGGAAAAATATTTTGATCTTCTAAACATTTTGAAAATAAATATTCAGTTTGTTGCAACAAATGCCAAATATTATTCATTGCAATATGTTGCATGTCAGTTGAGAGATGAGATATATCTGAAATATTTGCTGTCCATAATTTTGTTAACATATTATCATTATTGATGCATGATGTATTTAAATTTCTGCTGATGGTATCATAAATCATCTTGTAAAATATTTTGACATCCGGATAAACTGCAGAGCCATTTTCATCTGTCCAGTATACTGGATCATATTGATTTTCATCCATCATAGATCCTTTTAATACTAATTTCCTTTCTCCCCACATTGCTTTAAATACAACATCTTTTCCAACATGATGTGGCTGGCAATCTGTAGGTTTTAAAACTTCAGATATACAAAGGTCATGACATAAGTTGCCAAGTGCTTTACCATCTATATAATGTTTACACTGCAAAAGAAGGTTTTGTTTTTAGTTTTCTGTGTACTTTTTTTAGCAAAAAGTAGATAAAATTACCGTAATTAACTTATTTAAATATTTTGCAAAGAAAATCTATCAAAAATTATTTTAATTATACATCTGAATCTTAATTTCTAATCACATTTATAGGAAAAATGAAACAGAATCAAAAAAGACTAAGAATTATAAATTAAAATTTGAAATGGAAACAACAATTTGGCATTAAAATCTTTTTTAAAGAACAAATCATCTTAGTATTGATTTAACTTAAAAAGTCATTTATTTCAAAGACAAGTACTGTACATGACCACTTTTGAATTAAATTGTTTTTATGTTTACTTGCAACAATTATAGAAAACCCTGCATACAGGATACATATCCTGTATTGCAGAAATTGTCTTAAAGGATATTTATATATATATCCTGTAATTATATAATTAATTAATGTTAAGGGATATTGCTACCTTTCCATTCATTATTTTATTTTACTGTGTTACTGATTTATTAAATGAGTTATTTTATAGAATTTTCCAAAGTGATTAAGGAGGTAATTCATACAGATTACAAGATTAAGTATTGTTAATATGTAAAATTTGAAATATTTGTATTAATAATAATTTTATTTTGAAAAAGAAAAACAAAAACAAGGTAAAAACTTCTATGTTGTTGTTGTTATTTTTTTTTAATAGAAAATTACTGTGCTTAAGGTATTATTTATGTAATACAGTAAACAATCTTGCAAAGAATATGTATTTTGAACTAGATCCGATTCCTTAAAAAACTGGATATGACGACTTTTATTAAAGTTTTAGCATGTTTTCTGATTATTTTTCCAAGTTATCTATAGTGATAAATGCATAAATTATAAAGAATTTATTTAATGCAATGGTATAATGATAAATATTCATATATTCAATATGAAATTCTAATAATGTAGCTGTAGAAAATTATTTTATTTATTAGTTATTTCTTATACATTTGATACTACTATTCTGATGTACTATATATTAATGATGATGCACTTAACTAATGTTTAGTTTCTACAAATTGCTGGGTTAAAAGTGTTATTTGAATTATTACCAACAGAATCAACATATGCTATTCCTAACATTGACATTATTACCTTAAATGTAAATATTACAATGAAAAATTTAGAAAAAAACAAGAATATAAAAAAATACTGGTAATATTAACTTAATAATCAGTTAATAACCTTTATAGTAAAAGTATGAATAAAGGAGTTATCTGTTAATAATCAGAAAAATTGAGATGAAACATGAAACTTAATAATAAACTTTTGTTATATTAATGAGTAAAGTAATTTGAAAATTTGTAATAATTGTTTATTGTATTTAAAGTTCTTAGTTGACAAATATTAAACTCTAAAATAAAAAAATATATAGTTGCAGTATTAGTGAATTAAATACTTTCAATTACTTACAATTAAAGAAACTGCCTGTACTACTTCCGAATGTAAACAAGTAAAATAATGTTTATATATAAAAATTATAATTAGTAAAAATATATTTAAAACAAGTACTAGTAAAATTAATATTCGATATCTGGATCGTCTCCGTAAACATATCAATGTAGTAATTAATTGAGAAAAATAACGATTATATTTCATGGTAATTTAAGTAGAATGATTTCTAGCCTTGAAAGATTTATCATCGTTGTTCTACATCGCCCTATTCATCTTTCAATTTCAAAATAATACACACGTGTGAAATAAATCGCCCTCTGTTGTCAAAAAACAGAATTAAATGCCGTGCAACTGGATTCAGGACAAGTTCCGAAAATGTGACGCTAGAGGTCGTGTTTACGTCTCAAGTCCGTGTGTTTTCGTGTTTACGTGAGTGAATAGTCTGAAAATCTCGTCCGTCCGTTGTCTTTCCTTAATCCCGAGAACGGAGTTAGATATATGATATAGAAAGCTTAGGGGCAGGAAGCTCCGATTAACTATTTCAATTCACTTTTCCCGTGAAAGGAGATCGACACTACTCCATTGCTAACAAGAAAAGTATGATGTTTTTTTTATTTTATTTCTCAAAAGACACTGTGGCCAGGATGGCCTTTTACAAGCATCTTACAGTAAGTCAACAAAACCAAAAAAAAAANTTTAAAATAAATATAGATATTCTTGAATATTTTTACTTTGTACAATTTTTATAAATTACTTTTGATATTTTTTAAGCATGAAAATAAATTATTTTCTATATTTTGGTTTTATAATTTGGTAAATAATTTTATTACTACTCAATTTCTTTAAGAATAGAAATGCTGTTTTTCTATATTGAACTTTACAAAATAACTTCAGGATAAGATTCTTTGCCAAATACAGTCAAACTTCTATTTAACAAATTACCACTGGAAAATTTGTTACACAGAAATTCATTAAATGGAAAATGCACCATTAGTGAATAAAAAAAAAAAAAGATATTTTCAACATTCTACAGAAAAATTTGTTATATAGGACTTTTTAATATGGAAATCTGACTACATATAAGATAAAATTTAAGTTTTGCTGTTTTTATCAGGAATGCAAAGAATATAAAACATACTGGCCCAACTTCTTATGGCTTTATACTCCATATATAAAATGTTTATAAATATTCTATGATTTAAAAAAGTTTCTGTAATTTTTGACTTAAATTAAACATCTTTAAACATAAGTTTAATCTGAGAAAGTTACTGTATAACAACTTTAATTTGATTCCATCTGTACCTGGATAATAGTTTAAAATTTTATAGAATTATAGAAGATGACCATTATCATCATTTCTAAAGTTAGACAGAATTTCAAAGTGAAATGTATTGAAATTTTTNTCTAATGACGGCACGCCACTGAAGAAATGTCTCCATGTTGACGACATCATCTTTGCCGCACTGGAAGGGGAGGAATGTTTCGATCATTCCTCCCTTTTCCAACGAGTGGAATCCTCTCGTTCGGTGTGGGCAAGGATGCAAAGGAAAAAGCGTTGCTTCGTAAGAGATGCGAACGACTTTTTTCTTTGCTATTTCTGAAGGATATTACTAACCTAGGATAACAAGGCATAAGAAGAAGTTTTTTTCGTTTGTTTTTTTCCTCTTGTCATACTAACAACATTTAAATTTAAAATTTTAGTTTCAATTTACTAACGTAGGATAAGAATGCAAGAGGTTTTTTATTTTTTTTCCTCTTGTCATACTAACATTCAAACTAAAACCTTAAATTTAATTTACTAATCTAGATGTAAGAAGACAAAGGGTTTTTAATTTTTTTTCCCTTGTCGTTCTCACATTAGTTTAGTAATTCACATCCACGCACATAAACAACAACATCCCTCACGCTGAAACACAGTTCAAACAAAGACACATTCATCGCATCCAGTCACCAACGATTCCATTCACATGCATTATAAACAACACCGTTTCACAACACGAACACGCTTCCCAAAATCCAACCTCTGGGCCTACGTCCCGGGAAGCGGTAACATCGGTCGATACGGCCGATGGCCGAAGAGGCTCTGGTAACAATTTACTTTTGACTTATCTTCGACAATAAAATCGAAATTCAAATCCTTGTAATGATTGTTTACTTGTATTCTGTTAATCATATACATAAAAATGTTTTCAAAAGTAAACACAGCAAGTGAAAAAGATTCCAAATGATTGCTTTACCAGCATTTCTCATAGAATAAATTGAACATGCACAAAAAGCAGAAATGGATTAACATACGTAATACATTCACTCATTCATTCATTCATTTTTATTAACGCACAATGGTACAATACATGCCTGGTTCCTCAGTGAGCACTACCCGGTGGCAACAAATTACAATAATAAAGATACAAATAGTTAAAAATGTTACAAAATACAGAATTAATTGCAATATAATGGTAAAATACAGAGGAAAAATAGGTACACAGTACAATAACATCACTGGAATGCAATCCCTTACATGTATATAGGCCTACGTGATTACAATACACTTATAAAAGAGGTTGTGCTGTACAAGATGTGGGGCACGAAACACAGACAAGAGCACCAGAAGCACATATAAGCATGCTGAAACATTTTTTATTGAAATACAGACATTGATATTTTCAATACGGGTTAAATGTCATAATGTACAAGTCGATAAAATATAGGATTTCAAAATAGTCACAAAGGCAATGGATAACTCACTTGTCATTCAGTCGTGGCACCTTACAAGTACATCACAACTAGTCAATCAGTCATAGACAGTTCCCAATACAGTAGAGCGTCGTTTATCCGAAAGCCGGTTATCCGAAACGTCGGTTAACCGAAAGCATTTCAATCGGCAAATTTAAGTTTTCGCTAGTGCTGTGGCGCTGCAATCTTTGGCTATATCTTGGGCTACTCCAATATTTTTTTTGTTGGTGTGTGTGTTTTAGCTGGCAGCCCTAGCATTTTTGTTTGGTGTTTTTCTGAGGACTGTGTCATGCTGAATCGAACGTTTTTGCGGCCATACCACGCTGAAAATACCGGTTCTCGTCCGATCACCGAAGTCAAGCAGCGTCGGGCCCGGTCAGTACTTGGGATGGATCTAGTATTTTTGATACTAGATCAACTTCTAAAGTATATATTTTTTGGTTTTTATATTTTTCAATATATTTATTTCGTTTGTAAAAAATAAAGAAATAATTTTTAACGATACAATAGCCACGATTATTATTTTAAAAAGTTTACGTTAGGCTTAACATCGACGAAAATTCAACGCAAAGCGACACGCAACGGAGAAAAATTTCAACTCAGGATAGGTTAATATATTTTTTCGTACATAATCGATTATCTGAAAAATAAGTTATCCAAGCAACCCCAGTCCCCAATTGGTTCGGATAAACGACGCTCTACTGTAGTTAAGTGAATACCCCTCGATGTGGGTTCCTGTCCGTGGTGAGGGGACCTCCCAGAGATGGTTTAGTAACTCTTCTTTACCATCCCTGGGATCTGAACACCCACCCACGTGTTTGCTGTGTGTGGTGTCCCGTATGCCGGAAAGGGGGATCCTGGTAGTTGAGGGACAACATAACGTCCCCAACACACTGCATTGGCCCCTGCTTCGGATAAACGGGAGGCTCAAATCAGGCTCCGTTTGAGTCAATCGGCTGGTCGTTGAGTCATTCTTGACCTCGGCTTGGAGTCAACCGATCGATGCAGATTGGGCAGACATGTCAGACAAGATGTGCTCTTCTTGACTGCATTGTGAGGGTATAGCTCCTGGGAAACCCTGGTGTGATAGTCTATGGGACTCTCCCATGTGACAGCATCCCCTTGTTGGGCCCCATGGTGGGTGGGGTCACTAGGAGCTGAATAATTATCTCTAAATATTAATTCTTCAAAATCTGAAACATCTACCAATGTACTGCCACCAAAGGAGGTCACTTCCTCCAATCAACCAACCTACCTTATTGTTCACGCTACAGGAGAAACACCTTTGTCTAAACGCTCTCCTTTTTTAATCCAGAAACTTTTTGAGTCGACCATTGGGCACCTTAAAAAAATCCAAAAATTGAGGTCAGGAGATCTACTTGTGGAAACAGCCTCCCCTCAACAGTCAGAAAAACTCTTGAAAATGAAGTCTCTAGGAGACATACAAGTCACCATCACACCACATACAAGTTTGAACTCTTCACGTGGTGTGATATCTGAAATTGATCTGATGTCTGAGGATGAATCAGATATCCAGATTGGTCTTTCAGATCAAGGTGTTACTGCTGTTCGACGCATCTCCATTCGTCGAGATGGCAAGTTAATTCCTACTAAACACTTAATTTTAACCTTTAACAAACCAACTTTGCCATCTGCTATCACAGCAGGTTATCTGCGCTGCCCACTTCGTCCGTATGTTCCAAATCCGCTGCGTTGCTTCAAATGCCAGCGATTTGGACATTCACAAACATTCTGCCGTGGGAAAAGTACATGCGCACAGTGCGGAACTGAAAGCCACGAGAGTATCGAGTGCACCAATTCTCCATGCTGTGTGAATTGTAAAGATGCCCATCCTGTCTACTCAAGGAAATGCCCTGCATGGCAGAGAGAAAAGGAGATTCAACGGGTAAAAACCACAAATAATATACCATACCCAGAAGCCCACCGCATGGTCAGTCACTCAAACTACAACATTAAAACAAAAAACATTTGCTTCTGTTTTGAAAGCTACAAAAACATGTGGAGTTCAAACAGATATTTCTGTATCACCAAGTGAATCTCTTACTCGCCACGCAAGATGTTTACTGATCCCACCTACACAAGCAGAAGAAATGGCAAACACAAAGACCAAAACTCCTGTAACTAAAACAGGGGTAACAACCAGAAATGTGGGTTTTAAAAAGGCTAATAAGAACCCACTGAACAAACAAAAATTGAAAGCAGCCCTCTCTAAATCAAAGAGATCAGAGACTCAATCCATGAGTGAGTTCTCTGATATTTCTGATGAAGAGAATAATATGGAGGGGACCCAACCACCCTCACCTTCAAAAGGAAAATCCTCAGTAAAATTGAAGAGGGACACTTTTGCGAAGACTGCTGCCTCAAACACATAATGGATTATAAAATAATTCAATGAAACTGTCGTGGTTTCCGCAACAACTCTGACATTAAACACTTGACATCATATACCTCACCTCTCTGTGTGGCACTTCAGGAAACACATCTAAAACCTGGAGATAGAACTACTTTAAAAGGATTTGATGTCTACTGCAAGGATGATGATAGCCACAACCGTGCCAGTGGAGGTGTGGCTATTGTAGTTTCAAATCACATCCCATCCTTGCCGATTCAAATAACAACTGATTTGCAAGCTGTGGCAGTCAGAATTTCAATTGGAGTAACTGTCACAGTTTGTTCTATATACTTGCCNTTAAAAGACCAAATTTCAGTTTTGTCACAGAACAAGCAATGAAAAATTCGGTGGTAGTGCAGTGACTTGTTTAAAATAGTTCTATTGGATATTAGTGGTGTATATGAACGCGAATGAATCGTACAAGAAAAATAAAATAAAAAAAAAGTCAATAGGTTTCGCAGGATTTCCTCGGGTGAAAAAATTACTAGTTCACCCGGACTGCAAGCCGATTCCCGGATTGTCCGGACGATAGCACTATCGTAGGCGCGATGCAAGTATAGATTAGGATGTTTCAAATTTTTACAAGATATTATTATTGTAAAATTTTGCCTCCCCCTAAAAAGTGCACCTGCCGCTCCCACTACGGTACGCCACTGGGTGCAGATATCCCCACCTCTAGTTTAACAATTGGAAGACTATATTCACGAATTATACGAGTATCTCGTGTTGATCTGCGACATTACCTATACCAATTCCTAGGAAGCTGTTTTCTTTTTTTCCC
>NW_019384990.1:746792-749904 GCF_000671375.1 Centruroides sculpturatus | reverse complement strand
ATTTTAAAATAAATTACAGGAAAATAAGCGATTAAAAATATTCAAAATGGCGAAAAAAAATCACATCGACTAAAACTAGAAAATAACATTCAAAACTCATATTTTACGTCATCCTTGTCACAGGTTGTCGTCATCTTTGGCATGTGAGATGTGTTTTCTTGATATTCTTGACACTGCTGAGCTGTTTGAATCCCAAAATATCACAGAATAAACACTGAATGTTATATATCTTTTGGATTTTTCACATAGAATTCGATGCTACATTTTTGCTTCTTAATGATCTTTTTTTTTCCTTAAAAAAACATTAAATTTAATGAATTTTTACTTCTATTTTTCTTATACAAGTGTTTTTTATATAAATATTAATGTTCGTACCGTCTATCTGCGATAGGATATTGTATGGAAGTGATAATCTGATCTTATATCCGTACTTCCTCATTAAATGCCGGATGAGAAAAGAATGGTTTATACTAAATTTGACCTTTAGAAGATGAAATTTTAACTTGTTTTACATTAAAAAACACGTATACGAGTCAAAAATTTCTTTAAAAACAGTAAAAAATACAGTTAAACATTCAATTCTACAGCGTAGAGAAAAACGCAAAAAAAAAAAAATGCTTGGCGCGTACGACTGTCTGTCCGATTTTGAAACCGTTTCTGAATTAAATGGATTCGTCATTAATTTTTGAGCTTTATAAACTAATCAATAAGAAACAAATAACAAGAGAAACAATCATACAAAAGTGACAAAGCCCGAATGAAACAAAGAAAATTTCATTTTCTGTCCTTCTTCTTCTTCTTTTCTCCCCTCCTTCTTCTTGTAGAAAATACCTTTTTCGTTAATTTTATTTTTTCGTGATTCAGTTAGGTTTGTTGTTCGAGAAGAACTTTTACTCATTTAAGATTAGTAAAAAGGAGAATGAAGTAGAAAGAAGAAGAAGAAAAACAAAAACAAGTGTTACTTTTCTTCCTCTAAAACTGTCAAATTAATTGAAATTTTAGAATTATTTTTTTATAGAATTATTTTAAAAATTCTCACAGATAAAATAACTTTAAAAATTAACTAGTATTTTATATAATTCTGTACAAAATAATAATAATAATAATATAAAAAAAGAACGTGGAAAGATCAAGTCAAGTGACATTGCCCTGAGGCAAGACAAGCTTTTTATAACGTTTTTCTACCTTTAATATTTATTTATTTTTTTAAAATACACTCCAAGCAATCAACCATTCGTTCTATTAAACAAATATATATATATATAAATAAAATTAAATAATATTCTTCTAAGAATTAATGGAAAAATAATTTATTTATATATAAGCATCTTAAGATGCATTTTTTTTTAATATTCTAAATCTAGAATATATTTTATTATTGTTGTTATTCATTCGCATAAAGTGTACACGGTATAAAAAGATAATTTATCTTTATATACATTTAAACAACGTATCATTTTTCATGTAAGTGTATTTATGGAATTTTGTTTGTTTAGACAAAGTTTATCTCTCTTTTCTCTCCTCTTAACATTCATCTTGCATTCAGTATGTAATTATAATTCAAATAAAATATCTCAGTCATCACTTTCTAGAATTCCACACCTGCATTTTATGCCTTTGGATTAGCATTTTATCTTCTCAGGCTTACTTTATCCTTGTAACCTTGCGTGTATTTTTTTTCCTACTAAACATTCTTTTTTTTTATAAACTTTTCTTATGTTTAGAAGTTAATTTAATCTATAAAATTATAGAAAAAGTACTCAAGAATATATATAACTCATTAATATTGCTAGACGAAAGCTTCTGTTGAGAGCATAGATACATCCCTGAGCAATTTATCCCTTCTATCAGAAAAGATTTATAACTGATAGAAGGGATGAATCGTCTTCTATCTCTTCTATCAGCTCTAGAACTTCTTATATTTGAAGGAGTAAACTTACAGGTGGTACGTAACAAGAGATATCAATCTAACATAGCATTGTATTAAGAGTTAATTCTCTCCTGTATATAAATCTAGCAGCTCTTAACGTGTATAATAAGCATAAAACTCTAACTTTTATGTATAAAAAAATAAAATAAATATGTATATTTAATTTTCATCGACTACCTCTCTTTTCTCTATTCAAATCCTCGTTACAACTTTGGTCTGTAATTACCAAAAATAACACTCGTTCCACATTGACAAGTAACGAAATATGTTTTCCAATAAATCGATATTGTTACATTCTAGATGAGAAAATCAATATTTTAAATCTAAATGAGAAAATGATTTTAAATCCATGTTATAGATCATATATCATCAGGAAGGGTTCTCATCATTACCAAGAATGAACTGATGAAAAGCTCCTGCATCCCCCTTTCTTCCTCTCTCTCTCTCTCCCTTTCTCTCTATCTATACATGTATACACCTATACATTCATACATATTTCCTGTATCAAATCGAGTGTTTCTACTTGAAAATGTCTATAATTTTCACATTCCTACTATACCTAGTTATCAGGCTGTTGGACATTGTTGTCTAACCTTGTAACCATAGTTAGAGATGGCAAAGGACAGAATAACTCGTTTTGATTATAACCTATGACCCCGGAAGCGATACGTAGGAAAGGTTATAAGGTTTTTTTAAGGGATTGCACTCACGAAATCGTATACATGATAAATGGTTTGCGAATATATTGGCTTCCATTTCTGCTGTAGGTGTAACGAAGCGTATAGATGAGTAGATGAGCATGGAGAATTTTTTTTATTATTACTTTATTTTGTGTAGTGGGAATGTTGGATAGTGTAGTAATGAGAATTCAGGAGAGGGGGTTAAGGGCAACTACACGTAACTTGATGGGTTATTCTTCAAAAATTATACAATTTCCTTATAATTTAATGGCTTAAATGGTAGGTTTTCGGCTTCATAAATTAAGTTTTAATCATGTAATTTAAAAAGTGAATGTTGTTTTTTAAATGCAAAATACTTGGATAATTATATAGTAGATTTATTTTTCTTATTTTTCTTTTTAGGGGAATATATTTTTAAAGAAGAGGAAGAAGAGAAGAAATATGCATAAATTACAAGAAAAATTGTTGGAAATTTAAAAGAAAATTCTCTTTTCTCTCCTCT
>NW_019384990.1:734860-745226 GCF_000671375.1 Centruroides sculpturatus | reverse complement strand
AAACAAATATATATATATATAAATAAAATTAAATAATATTCTTCTAAGAATTAATGGAAAAATAATTTATTTATATATAAGCATCTTAAGATGCATTTTTTTTTAATATTCTAAATCTAGAATATATTTTATTATTGTTGTTATTCATTCGCATAAAGTGTACACGGTATAAAAAGATAATTTATCTTTATATACATTTAAACAACGTATCATTTTTCATGTAAGTGTATTTATGGAATTTTGTTTGTTTAGACAAAGTTTATCTCTCTTTTCTCTCCTCTTAACATTCATCTTGCATTCAGTATGTAATTATAATTCAAATAAAATATCTCAGTCATCACTTTCTAGAATTCCACACCTGCATTTTATGCCTTTGGATTAGCATTTTATCTTCTCAGGCTTACTTTATCCTTGTAACCTTGCGTGTATTTTTTTTCCTACTAAACATTCTTTTTTTTTATAAACTTTTCTTATGTTTAGAAGTTAATTTAATCTATAAAATTATAGAAAAAGTACTCAAGAATATATATAACTCATTAATATTGCTAGACGAAAGCTTCTGTTGAGAGCATAGATACATCCCTGAGCAATTTATCCCTTCTATCAGAAAAGATTTATAACTGATAGAAGGGATGAATCGTCTTCTATCTCTTCTATCAGCTCTAGAACTTCTTATATTTGAAGGAGTAAACTTACAGGTGGTACGTAACAAGAGATATCAATCTAACATAGCATTGTATTAAGAGTTAATTCTCTCCTGTATATAAATCTAGCAGCTCTTAACGTGTATAATAAGCATAAAACTCTAACTTTTATGTATAAAAAAATAAAATAAATATGTATATTTAATTTTCATCGACTACCTCTCTTTTCTCTATTCAAATCCTCGTTACAACTTTGGTCTGTAATTACCAAAAATAACACTCGTTCCACATTGACAAGTAACGAAATATGTTTTCCAATAAATCGATATTGTTACATTCTAGATGAGAAAATCAATATTTTAAATCTAAATGAGAAAATGATTTTAAATCCATGTTATAGATCATATATCATCAGGAAGGGTTCTCATCATTACCAAGAATGAACTGATGAAAAGCTCCTGCATCCCCCTTTCTTCCTCTCTCTCTCTCTCCCTTTCTCTCTATCTATACATGTATACACCTATACATTCATACATATTTCCTGTATCAAATCGAGTGTTTCTACTTGAAAATGTCTATAATTTTCACATTCCTACTATACCTAGTTATCAGGCTGTTGGACATTGTTGTCTAACCTTGTAACCATAGTTAGAGATGGCAAAGGACAGAATAACTCGTTTTGATTATAACCTATGACCCCGGAAGCGATACGTAGGAAAGGTTATAAGGTTTTTTTAAGGGATTGCACTCACGAAATCGTATACATGATAAATGGTTTGCGAATATATTGGCTTCCATTTCTGCTGTAGGTGTAACGAAGCGTATAGATGAGTAGATGAGCATGGAGAATTTTTTTTATTATTACTTTATTTTGTGTAGTGGGAATGTTGGATAGTGTAGTAATGAGAATTCAGGAGAGGGGGTTAAGGGCAACTACACGTAACTTGATGGGTTATTCTTCAAAAATTATACAATTTCCTTATAATTTAATGGCTTAAATGGTAGGTTTTCGGCTTCATAAATTAAGTTTTAATCATGTAATTTAAAAAGTGAATGCTGTTTTTTAAATGCAAAATACTTGGATAATTATATAGTAGATTTATTTTTCTTATTTTTCTTTTTAGGGGAATATATTTTTAAAGAAGAGGAAGAAGAGAAGAAATATGCATAAATTACAAGAAAAATTGTTGGAAATTTAAAAGAAAATTGAGTTTTAAAATAAAAAAAATATATATATATATACTATATATATAAAACCCAAGTGAAGGATTATCTATGCATTTCTTTTCTTTCAAAATTATAAAGATTGGAAAAGGACACGAATTTTTAATCGTGGAAGAAGTAACGAGTACATTTTTGAATGGCCAAAGGAAATCACAGTATTCAGGATAGCAATACGGCAAAAGTCGTGCTTTTCACAAGAAACGTATCATTATCCTGAACAAATGTCAAGAATTCTTTCTCATTTTCTGTTCCTCATCACGACATGTACTGCCTTGCACTACACGGCTCCGGAGGACTGTCAATGGAGTCCTGCTGGTCAGGATGTGTCCTTAATATGTCGCGTAGATGCCATCAGCTCCAATGGTCGAAGCACCAACTTCACTCTTATACAATCAGATCACACCACTTCACTACGGATACTGTGCGATGATGTTTTGTTCGAAAGTCATCTTCAGAACGGATCTTTATCTCATCTTAAACATCTTAAAAATCTTCATATAGAATATTGCAAGTTATCAGTGCTTCCAAATGGAGTTTTCCACGGTTTAAACGACCTACGCCATCTTACAATCCGCACCCATAATAAAGAATGGGGTTCGATTTCACTTCGTCTTGCACAACGCGTGTTGCATCAATTGAAACACTTAGAATACGTTGATTTAAGCTTCAATAACATTATGGATCTTCCAAGTCACGTCTTTTGTGAGCTACATTCCCTTAAAATGCTTAACATGAGCCAAAATTCATTAATGGACCCTAACAGATTGGATTTCGTCATAAATCCTGATAATCAATGCCTTCCTGAATTACTCCAATTAGATTTATCGGGTAACAATTTTAAAAGCCTGAATGGGGGAAGCTTTTCTTCTTTGAAAAATCTACAACAGTTGGATTTGAGGAATAATATGATAACTGATCTAACCAATTCGGCCTTAGAAGGTTTAGGAAAGCTGCAACTGTTGTATCTTTCTAATAATTACATTAAAATTATACCTACGCAGATATTCAAGCATACACCCGATCTTAGGGAGATACATTTGCAGAATAACTCGATCTCAACGCTTAGTGTTGGTCTGTTCAGTGGTCTTCAGCAACTCTTAGTTTTGAACCTCAGCAGGAATGATATAACCAGCTTGGGAATCACGTCTGAAGTGCTCTCAGATTTAATACGCTTAGTAGTCCTTGACCTCAGCCATAATCATCTCAAACACGTTGACTTCACCACTAAGAATTAATGGAAAAATAATTTATTTATATATAAGCATCTTAAGATGCATTTTTTTTTAATATTCTAAATCTAGAATATATTTTATTATTGTTGTTATTCATTCGCATAAAGTGTACACGGTATAAAAAGATAATTTATCTTTATATACATTTAAACAACGTATCATTTTTCATGTAAGTGTATTTATGGAATTTTGTTTGTTTAGACAAAGTTTATCTCTCTTTTCTCTCCTCTTAACATTCATCTTGCATTCAGTATGTAATTATAATTCAAATAAAATATCTCAGTCATCACTTTCTAGAATTCCACACCTGCATTTTATGCCTTTGGATTAGCATTTTATCTTCTCAGGCTTACTTTATCCTTGTAACCTTGCGTGTATTTTTTTTCCTACTAAACATTCTTTTTTTTTATAAACTTTTCTTATGTTTAGAAGTTAATTTAATCTATAAAATTATAGAAAAAGTACTCAAGAATATATATAACTCATTAATATTGCTAGACGAAAGCTTCTGTTGAGAGCATAGATACATCCCTGAGCAATTTATCCCTTCTATCAGAAAAGATTTATAACTGATAGAAGGGATGAATCGTCTTCTATCTCTTCTATCAGCTCTAGAACTTCTTATATTTGAAGGAGTAAACTTACAGGTGGTACGTAACAAGAGATATCAATCTAACATAGCATTGTATTAAGAGTTAATTCTCTCCTGTATATAAATCTAGCAGCTCTTAACGTGTATAATAAGCATAAAACTCTAACTTTTATGTATAAAAAAATAAAATAAATATGTATATTTAATTTTCATCGACTACCTCTCTTTTCTCTATTCAAATCCTCGTTACAACTTTGGTCTGTAATTACCAAAAATAACACTCGTTCCACATTGACAAGTAACGAAATATGTTTTCCAATAAATCGATATTGTTACATTCTAGATGAGAAAATCAATATTTTAAATCTAAATGAGAAAATGATTTTAAATCCATGTTATAGATCATATATCATCAGGAAGGGTTCTCATCATTACCAAGAATGAACTGATGAAAAGCTCCTGCATCCCCCTTTCTTCCTCTCTCTCTCTCTCCCTTTCTCTCTATCTATACATGTATACACCTATACATTCATACATATTTCCTGTATCAAATCGAGTGTTTCTACTTGAAAATGTCTATAATTTTCACATTCCTACTATACCTAGTTATCAGGCTGTTGGACATTGTTGTCTAACCTTGTAACCATAGTTAGAGATGGCAAAGGACAGAATAACTCGTTTTGATTATAACCTATGACCCCGGAAGCGATACGTAGGAAAGGTTATAAGGTTTTTTTAAGGGATTGCACTCACGAAATCGTATACATGATAAATGGTTTGCGAATATATTGGCTTCCATTTCTGCTGTAGGTGTAACGAAGCGTATAGATGAGTAGATGAGCATGGAGAATTTTTTTTATTATTACTTTATTTTGTGTAGTGGGAATGTTGGATAGTGTAGTAATGAGAATTCAGGAGAGGGGGTTAAGGGCAACTACACGTAACTTGATGGGTTATTCTTCAAAAATTATACAATTTCCTTATAATTTAATGGCTTAAATGGTAGGTTTTCGGCTTCATAAATTAAGTTTTAATCATGTAATTTAAAAAGTGAATGCTGTTTTTTAAATGCAAAATACTTGGATAATTATATAGTAGATTTATTTTTCTTATTTTTCTTTTTAGGGGAATATATTTTTAAAGAAGAGGAAGAAGAGAAGAAATATGCATAAATTACAAGAAAAATTGTTGGAAATTTAAAAGAAAATTGAGTTTTAAAATAAAAAAAATATATATATATATACTATATATATAAAACCCAAGTGAAGGATTATCTATGCATTTCTTTTCTTTCAAAATTATAAAGATTGGAAAAGGACACGAATTTTTAATCGTGGAAGAAGTAACGAGTACATTTTTGAATGGCCAAAGGAAATCACAGTATTCAGGATAGCAATACGGCAAAAGTCGTGCTTTTCACAAGAAACGTATCATTATCCTGAACAAATGTCAAGAATTCTTTCTCATTTTCTGTTCCTCATCACGACATGTACTGCCTTGCACTACACGGCTCCGGAGGACTGTCAATGGAGTCCTGCTGGTCAGGATGTGTCCTTAATATGTCGCGTAGATGCCATCAGCTCCAATGGTCGAAGCACCAACTTCACTCTTATACAATCAGATCACACCACTTCACTACGGATACTGTGCGATGATGTTTTGTTCGAAAGTCATCTTCAGAACGGATCTTTATCTCATCTTAAACATCTTAAAAATCTTCATATAGAATATTGCAAGTTATCAGTGCTTCCAAATGGAGTTTTCCACGGTTTAAACGACCTACGCCATCTTACAATCCGCACCCATAATAAAGAATGGGGTTCGATTTCACTTCGTCTTGCACAACGCGTGTTGCATCAATTGAAACACTTAGAATACGTTGATTTAAGCTTCAATAACATTATGGATCTTCCAAGTCACGTCTTTTGTGAGCTACATTCCCTTAAAATGCTTAACATGAGCCAAAATTCATTAATGGACCCTAACAGATTGGATTTCGTCATAAATCCTGATAATCAATGCCTTCCTGAATTACTCCAATTAGATTTATCGGGTAACAATTTTAAAAGCCTGAATGGGGGAAGCTTTTCTTCTTTGAAAAATCTACAACAGTTGGATTTGAGGAATAATATGATAACTGATCTAACCAATTCGGCCTTAGAAGGTTTAGGAAAGCTGCAACTGTTGTATCTTTCTAATAATTACATTAAAATTATACCTACGCAGATATTCAAGCATACACCCGATCTTAGGGAGATACATTTGCAGAATAACTCGATCTCAACGCTTAGTGTTGGTCTGTTCAGTGGTCTTCAGCAACTCTTAGTTTTGAACCTCAGCAGGAATGATATAACCAGCTTGGGAATCACGTCTGAAGTGCTCTCAGATTTAATACGCTTAGTAGTCCTTGATCTCAGCCATAATCATCTCAGACACGTTGACTTCACCACATTTCAATCTCAGCATAGTTTACAGATTCTTTATCTGAGCTACAACGAAATTGAAACTATCGCTGATAATGCATTCTCTTCTCTTTATAACTTGCATACATTGATACTGACAGGGAACCACTTAAGGAATCTCGATGTCTTCACACTCAATGGCTTATATGTGTTAAGCTACTTGGGTTTGAATGATAATAAACTCGAGCACATACATCCCGATGCTTTCAGAAACTGTAGCAGCGTACAGGACTTAATGTTAGGAGGAAACAAATTCTCAAGTTTTCCATCATCCATCTGGTCTTTGCAATTCCTACGCACACTTTATTTATCCGGTAACAGCATCAAAGAAGTGACTAATAATACCCTGAAAGGTATGAAACATTTGTTAAATTTATATTTATCTAGGAACGAAGTTGGTAATTTAAGTCGTGGTACCTTCAGAGATGTACCAGCACTGAAATATTTGGATTTATCACATAATAAAATTCAGGCCCTGGAGCATGGAGTATTTGACGATGCTCCTGATCTTCATACAATTATCCTTAACGACAATTATCTTATGGATATTAATGGACTGTTTATGAATTTGCATTTTCTCCAACATCTCAACGTCTCTAGAAATCGTATCACATGGTTCGATTACGCTCTCATTCCAACCGAACTAGAAATTTTGGATCTTCACCATAACGAGATTGAAACTCTTGGTAATTACTTCGAACTAGAATCTGTTCTCCATCTGCTTTTCCTAGATGCATCTTTTAATTTCATCCGTGAAATCAACGCAGCAACTTTTCCTAACAAGATCGAAAAAATCCGCCTGAATAATAACAGGATTAAAATGATTAATTCCTTTACTTTCATGGCTAAGAGCAACCTTTCTTCTGTCAATCTAACTAATAATTATCTTCAAAGTTTAGATATTAATGCATTCAGGCTGAAACCCATTACTCCAAACAAGCATCTTCCAGAGTTTTTAATATCTGGTAATCCCTTCTTCTGCGATTGTACTATGGAATGGATGCAAAGGATCAATAACCTAGACGAGACTCGACAATACCCAAAGATTGCTGATCTTCACGAAGTTGTGTGCCAGTTGCCATTTTCGCGTCGTGCTCCCTCTGTCCTGCTTTCTGATGTTAACTCTTCGGATTTCTTGTGCAAATACAGGAGCCATTGCTTTGCGTTGTGTCATTGTTGCGACTTCGACGCATGTGACTGTGAGATGGTGTGTCCGGAGAACTGCACCTGTTACTCCGACCAGACGTGGAATACCAACATAGTTGACTGTAGCGGACGTGGTCACTCTTCCATACCAGGCAGGGTGCCTATGGACGCCACGGAACTCTATCTGGATGGTAACGAGATGCCGCACCTTTCCAGTCACAGTTTCATTGGTCGCAAAAATATGAAGGTACTTTACCTTAACAACAGCAACATCCAAGAGATAAATCAGAGAACCTTTAACGGTTTGCAAGCTCTGCAGATCCTCCATCTAGAAAATAATAAGATAAAGGAGCTGCAGGGTTACGAGTTCGAAAACCTCACCCATTTACGCGAACTTTATCTTTCCAACAATCAACTGAAGCACATAAGTAACTTCACATTTCTAACCTTAAAATCTTTGGAGATATTACACATGGATCATAATTTCATGGTGGAATTTCAAGTTTGGAACTTTAATTATAACCGGCGACTCTCAAACGTCCGTCTTAGTCACAATGTATGGTCGTGTAGGTGCGAATATTTGGAGAATTTTCAGGAATGGTTACAAGTTTTTGGCGTTTATGTGAAAGATAGTGAAAATATTCGGTGTTATCAGAACCAAACTGGTGGCTTATTCATCTTAGAGTTTAATGCCTCATCTTGCTCTAATTATACTGCCATAACTTATTATCAAACTGTCTTTTCCAGGAACTATATGCCAATAATGATAGTAGTACCCACGCTATTCATTCTCGTCCTTCTACTTTTGATTTTAGCGTGTGTGTATCGTCGAGAGATGAAGATATGGATCTACAGCCGTTACGGTGTTCGCCTCTTCCAAAGAAGTCATTACTCACCCGATAGTGAGAAATTGTTCGATGCTTTCGTGTCTTATTGTAAGAAGGATGAGGCTTTCGTGGCACAGATTTTGGCACCGGAGCTCGAGTGTGGTCATCAGCCTTATAGGCTATGCCTCAGATATAGAGATTTGCCTATGGTGGGTTACGTTGCAGAGGCTATTTCTGAAGCCGTCGAGTGCAGTCACCGGACTATAGCAGTGGTATCAGAGCAGTTCTTGAAGAACGAATGGGGTCGCTTCGAGTTGAAGACTGCATATCACGAATCACAGTGCAACAAACGTCACCGATTAGTTGTTGTGCTATTGGATAAGATTTCATTCAAGGAACTAGATCCAGATGCTAGATTATGCCTCAGATCTTCTCTTATAGTCCATTGGGGCGATAAGAGATTTTGGGAAAAGTTACGGTACGCTATACCCGATAATGGTCGAAGAAACAGCACAGAAAGTAGATTACCGTGTTCATTGACAATGTCTGCGCAGTCCAATTCTGTAAAACTCGTATGATGGGCTGTCTGCTATTTTGTTTTTTTGGTTTTTTTTTGACAATGTGAACCCTCTACATGAGACCAAGCCCAATAAGTAGCGTGTGTTTGTGTATAGAGAATGGTTTACTTTGAAAGATAGACGTCTCGTGTATAGTGGTGCATGCTCTTTAAAAAAAATCTTTTTACTTTTTAAAATTGTTTTTATAATTTTGTGACTGGTGCATCACCCACTATTATGCAAATTGGAAAAGCAAAAAAAAAAACAAAAAAAAAATTATACTTGAACAATATTTTGTTAGACGAAAGATCTAGTTCCTTAACTTGAATTGCATAATGATAGAGGGTACTAACAGACAGATTGACGCGTGTACATTGACAAATAGTGTCTTGCCTTAAATTGTAATTAAACTATTCGGTGAAACTAATTATAGAAAACATAAGAAAACAATGGTTTTACTTGTAAAGCAACGAGATTTTGTAGTATGATGAATGTTCATGTCTATGAAGCAGTTTATTGAAGAGAGCTGAATTTGCATATTACTTAAGGAAAGAAGGAAAAAAAAAGAAAAAAAAATTATATATAAAATATAAAACTCGATTAATCGAGTAAATTGTATTCTTTAGTCGCATAAACGACTTCTTTAATGACGTCCTATATGTTTTACATTCTCATATCAACAGAATTTATTCCGTTTTTTTGTATTTCTGTCAACCTTTCTCGATGGTAATCGCTCTCCAGCTGTGATGGACTGCCTGATTTATAGAAGAGGCTGTGAAATTCGGTGCTAGAAAACCGACATGAACGTCCATGTAGAGTAACTACCGCCTCTATACATTAAAAATTGACTGTGATAAAAAAAAAAAAATATTGGTAGTAGTAGTCATGTTGCTTTCTTCTTTATACTATTGGAAATTTATCAGTTTGGCTTTTTACCAATTTAACATAGTAGCATATACGACTTTCCTTCTCATAAAAACACCCTCCAAAAATAAAAAATATAAAAAATACTTCTCTTCGTCTTGGCATATACAATAATAATAAAAAATAAATTTAAACTGTAAAGAAATATTTTAAACCTTAAAAAATTGTATAAATGTATAAAACTTTGTCTAAATTTCACATTTTTACAAGCAAAAAAACGAAATGTATAAGTTCAATACTTTATACAAACATAAAAGAAATATATATATATACACATGTTCTATAAAAAAAATATGGGGGTTCTTATTTAAAAATTTATAAATTTCAAATGCTTGCTTCAAAGCTTATATTCAAAAATATAAGAAGAAAAATTGCATATATATATCCCTAAAATTCAACAGAAAAAAGAAATTTATAAATATATTTAGGTCCTAAATTCGAAATTCTTGAAGGAATAGAGGAGAAAAAAATTAGAAATTCTCATGTTTGAAACAGCATTTAGATAGAAAAAAAATTATTATTCATGTTCAAAACTTTACAAAACTTTACTTTAATATATAAAATAAATAAAAAATAAATAAAATAAAATTTTTCTCATGTTCAAAACATTATAAATAAAAAAAAAAAAGAATATTTATACTCAAAATTTTATAAATAAATTCCCTCACGTTCTAAATTTAAAGGAGAAAAAAAAATAATGTATAAAATTTACCAATTTTTTTGGAGTTTTATAAAAATCCAGAAACTTAAAATAATTT
>NW_019384990.1:714650-729807 GCF_000671375.1 Centruroides sculpturatus | reverse complement strand
TCTTAAATTCATCGATTAATAAAAATATATTTATATATAAAAGAAATTTAATATTATTTATTTAATGAAGAGAGATTATTAATTTGTCACTTATACTTTTGATAAAGATTTCATGAATATTTTCACCAAAATGTTCAAGAATTGTGAAAGTATTAAAGAGTATGTTCATGTGAAGACTTTAATGCTTAAAGGCATCTTTAAGCATTAAAGTCTTCATAACTCTTGAACTTTACATAACATTCTCATTTCAAGAACCTTAAAAATATTAATGAGGATATTGAAGTAGATCTTATAAAATTTCAAGAACCATCAAGACATTGATGAACATGTTAAAAAAATCCATGAAGATTTTGAAGAAGATGCTGATGAAATGATTAAATTATTAATTAAAGTAAATTATTAAATAGTCTACTTTAATTGTGTGTAATGATAAAACAATTAATATCTTATCAAATCTTCTATAATGTTAAAATTATTAGTAAGTTTTGAACAATATTAGGGTTATAATTTACCTTATAAAGCTTAGAATTTATTTTACATCACTCTCTGTATATATATATTTTATACATTTTAATATACAAATATTTACTACAACGTAGTATTACTTTATCAAATTTCAGTAATGGAATTCTACTTCGAAACGTTACCATCCTTCGAAAAAATTCTACAGTTAAATTGTCAAATTTATGAATCTTTCACTTCCTTCAGTCATTTTTAGGCAACTTTTATCATCTTTTCTAAGTTAGAATAACAACAAATATTCCTATCTCCAACAGTAACTTCAACATCGTAAACTGGTAGGGTAGCGAAGGAATTTCTTTAGAGTTTCTGGAAGGCAGACTACATTACCATCTCTAGATTGGCTGATAGTCGCAGACCACCAAATTTTCCATCGATTTTAGATTATCTGGTCGATCCTAAGGTGTCTCTGAGAGAGTAGGTGACACCGAACACTGCCGACTTATGACATTGGCTCTACTATACTCGATTTCCATTTTAGATATATAGAGATGGACGAATTTTGCTTTCTTACAATTTTTCTCATGCAAAGTACATTTTCCCCCCTGACTGTAAATAGTAGGAGGGGAAATTAAGTCTTTTCGGATGAGTTAGAGTGTCAGAAGGCTATGACAAATCCCATGTGACCCACGTTACTTCTTTAACTCAGCTTTCCCTAGAGGTTTGAGAGTGAGTTTCAGATTGAAGTGAAGAAATGCCGAGTAACTTTATTGATTTTTTTTTCTGTTCGAGGAAGCCGATACTTTTTAAGTTATTTTTATATAGATTATGGTATATATTACGGGAGGCAAAAATTTTAATTACTTTCGATTGAAATTGTGTGGAAGAAATGGTAACATAACTTGTACTCTCTCGCTCTTTCTCTTTACGTTTGTACGACAGATATTGAATTTTTTTTAAAGCTGTGGGTTAGGAATGAATAATTGGTCATCTGCGGGTTATATACGACTCTCAAGATGCTTGACCATCTGTCAATATATCAGTTAGCTATACAGATATTTGACACTCCAGCTAACTTTGACTTAGATAAATTCCGACAAAGATTCCTCAAATGACAGTAACGGATAGCCCTGTTATCAGCTCCGCTCAATCTACAAAACGGCTGTTTCAACTCCACCCCATGATAAGGGATACTTTTACTAAAATAATAAAAAATCTACTTTCGAGTTACATTTACACAGAAGAGAAACATATCCAAAATATGTTACGTATTTTATCAACACTTAAATCGTCACCAAAAGCCAACTTAAACACAAACAATATATAGATCTTATATATATTTCCATAAGAGGTTTCTCCAATAGAGAACAGACCTACAGAATTGCCACGTCAATAAATATCTGTATCGACGTAATTTGTAACATAATATTTACAAGTTTCATGGATGAATTTCTACAAAAATTCGCAAGTGGGCTATCCTTGAAGGAAGTATAAGAAACACGACCTCTATAGTAAACACAGGGAGCTTGACAGGAACAAATTGGAAGCAAAACAAATCAGAAACACGAATATAATTCCATTTCAAAGTACATTCAACTACAAAAGATTAAACACAATTTACCACCAACTCTATTAATTACAGAACAAAATAATTAGAAAGGATCGTAAAGGATGTTACTAAATTTCTCCACACTAATTAGCTAAATGAGTTTAACTAATTATTAAAACCATTAAATATAGGAAATTTCCTAACTTAGTTATAAAAACATGGAGAAAAAGCAAATTCTTTTATGCGGAAAGAAAAAAAAAAACAAAAAGACACAATTTTCTACTCTCTTACAAGTGAAGAATGCCAGAGGCAAACTACTACGTCTTATTCCTCACTTCCTCTGTGATGCGCGATGGAGTGACAAGACAATGACCATCCGAAAGAAGAAAAATTGTTGCTGTCATTATACCCTATTGTATGTAAAAGTACTGGAAAGATTTCGCTGACATTTTTAACGATCGAATAGAAAACAAACGAGTAATTATTTAACCTGATATATGTATTTGACAAAGAATAAATAAACCACTCGATATCGAATGAATTTCGTGAAATTTTTATTGTGTTTTCAAACGGACCAAGCATTTTTTTTCTTTTAGTTTTTCCATTTCCAGTCCAATTAATTAATGTTTTTTTCACGAAATTGACAACTTTTGACGTTTTGTGAAATTAACGTTTTATTTTATTTTATTTTTAAATGAAATTAACAAATTTTGAATTTTTACGAAATTGATATTTTTTTATTTATGTGAAATGAACAATTTTTGTTTTTTTTTGTGAAATAAACAATTTTTGACTTTTTATGAAATTAACAAATTTTGACTTTGCATGAAATTAATTCGTTAATAAATAAAATTTTTAAAAAAATCCTTTATTTTATTTTTTTTTTGTAAAATTTACAGTTCGATTACGTTTAAACTTTAACAGTAATCGTTAAACTGTTACTCTAAATAGACAGAATATATTTTGATAAAACGTCCCGGTTCAAATACAGTAAAATTATTTTATATATTCAGAAAATAATTTTTAAAAATTTATTTATTTATTCCTCTTTGAATCAGTTCAGCATTTTTTAAAATATTTTAATTTTTTTCCATCTAAAAAAAGTTTTTTTTTTGTAACGTTAACAACTTAAGTGATCTATCGATCTGGATTTATAATTCATGCAAAAAAAGAAAAGGGGGAAAAAAGAATTTTAAGTAAATATCAAGCATGTTTGACAAACTTCAAATTTCAAAAAGTATCCTCTCAATAATAAAAATAAATCGATTTTAATACAGTTATTGAAAAACAGTTAAGGGTTCTAACATTTTATAAAACATCACTTAGCTTTTAATACATTAAATCTACATTAAAAGCTAAATGGTGTTTAATGGGACATAAAACGACTCCGCCTATTTCCAGAAATGCATTTTATATCAGAATTTTCCTTAAAATTATCATAACTGTTAAATTAAGATATAAAATTTTTACAAAATATGGAGAAAGAGAGAGAGAAAAAAATTATATATTAAATTATTTGAAGTAAAAAAATACTCCAGTTAAATGGATTAATGTACTGTACATTCTAAACTAATGGGAAGCATAATATATCGAATATTCCACCAAATATTTAAAATTTAATTCAATTCTTAAGCGACTTATTTGCTTATTTTAACATTAGAATTACATTACGAACGAAATTTTTCCTAAAAAGTAAAGATCGAAATTAAAAAAAAAAAAAATGTGATAAATGCTTAATAGTTAATTGGTGTTAATTACTTTCTAATTTATCAGAGGAGGAAATTGAACATTGTCAGAGTGAAAAAAATCAATTTAAATCGATTAAAATTATCTCAATGTTGTTCCATTTTGTGAAGATTAATATTTAACTTTTGACCCATTTTGAAAAGTCAGTTTAACTAATTTTTAAATACCTCAAATTGTTCTAAATTGATTAATTTTTAAATCCTTTTTACTGATTTATTAATGTATTTAGTCTAAAATAAAATTTCTGTTTTTACCTTCGTTGAATCTCACTAAAAGAAGGGATAAAAAAAAAATTAAATTTTAAATGATGTAAGCGCAACGCCACGAGAATAATCAATTTTGTACAGATCACTAGAGATTTTTTCCCTGTTATTTTTTATATTTTAACCCTTCTAAACTCGATTAAAAATACACGAAGTTAACATTTTTACACTAATAATTGATTTATTTTTATATTATATTGTTAGAAGTTAGTCCATTAAAAAATAAAAAAAATAAAAGTATTTAAAGTAATCTATCTTATATTTTAACTTTTACATAAAAATCGATTGTTTTTTTATACTTTTATAGAAATGAAATACTTTTGACTTTTTACAACAATCGATTTTCTTCGAAACTTTTAAAGAAATCGATTAATTTTTTCGACTTTTTTTAAAAAAAAAACAATCGATTTTTATTTTGTTTACTGAGATAGATTACTTTTTTGAATTTTTAAAAGAAATGGATTATTATTTTCATTTGTTTATTTATTTAATTTTGCTTTTTTTCCACGTGAAATTGACAACTTTTGACTTTTTATAAAAATTGCTTTTTTTTTAATTTTAAATTTCAACAAAAATAATTGATTACTTTTGTCAACTTGAGTAAAATAAAATTTAATGATATACATTTACATAAAATAATTAGATTTAAATATATAAAAGTAACTGGTGCAATTTATGAATTTTTTTTTAAACCAAGAACTCATTTTTTTTTTAATTTTAAAGAAAAAATAAGTAAAAATTTCCAATATTTGAGTACATTCGTTAAAGGATCGAATGATTGATTTAAGAGAAAAAATAATAAAAGAATTAATACTATTGCAACAGTAACGAGCCAAAAAATAACGTCTTCACATCGATTCTCACATTTGAAAGACGACACCTTAGGAAAATTAAGAATTTTTCCTTTGATACGCCTTTCACAATGCCTTTTTTCCTTAACATTCTCCCTTTTAATACTTAAAAAAAGAAAATGAATATTCGGTTAAGCTTTGAAGTAAACTAGCTTATGTCGAAGTAGCTTAGTTTTATCCTTAACAATGTTACTTATTAGCGAGTACAACGAAGTTAACGAGATGTATCTGAAGTAATGACCGTTCTTGATCGATTCCTGTTCGTTATGGCTGATGGCAAAACAAGACAAATCCAATAGTTAAAGCGTATTGAATACACTAACCATCTTTCTCTCTTCTTCTCTCTATATAATAATTTAGGAAAGATAGGAATTTACAAAAGAACACGTGATTAAAAATTTATTTTCTAATTGAAACGCTATTATCACGGTAAGTTGGTACTTTATAATACATTAAAAAAACCCTTCATTTTTTACATATATATATTCGTCTGTATTTTTAATGCAGTGATCATTTGCAATATAGTTGAGTAAATGCATATAATTTATTTGAGTGGGTTTTTAATTTTTTAGTGGTTCATAACATTAAAAGGTTGAATTCCATCGATTTCACGCTTATAATTTTATTTAAACCACGCTTGAATTGGTATGTATATAACTACTTCAAAGAAATTAATTATTTTTTTGATACTGTATTTCTTTTTCTTTGATCATTTTTCTCCTAAAATTTGATCTAAAACTGATCAGTTTTACGAGAAAAATGACAGTTTATTTTTTTACTTTAAATTTCAGTGAAATTGATTAATATTTTTTGAATTTTTATGAAATTGATTAACATTTTTTTTATTGTTATACCGAAAGCGATTTGTCTTTTTTTCTGATATTTATAAAAAGTTTTCAATTTATTTTAAATTTTAAATTTTAGTGAAATTGATTAACTTTTCGAATTTCAGTGAAATTGATTAATTTTTTTTTTGAAACGTGAAATTTGATTTAACTTTTCATTATTGTAATAGTGTTTTATAAATTAATCGATTTCTTTTTGAATTTTATCGAAATTGATTATTTTTGTCTTTGAATTTTTATGAAACTTATTAAATTTTTATTACTGTTTATAATGAAAGAGATTAACGTATTAAATGTTTAGAAAATTGACAATTTTTTTGCTTTTTTTATTTTTGAATTTTATTGGAATGGATTAATCAATTTTTTAACTTCGAAGAAGCAGTTTTAATATATAAATTGAAGCATTTTCGAATTTATTAGCGTTAAATTATTTAAATTTTTGAATTGTAAAGTGATATATTTCATTTATTTTTGAAATTTTAATACAAATAAACTGTATATTTATATTTATTTGAAAACTGTTTTGCTTATTGAAGTAACCGAATTTTTTTTTAATATTTTAAAAAATCGCTCGGGATTAATTTTTATTTAGGGTGAGACTTTTATCATGCCGAACATCATTTATAGCCTGAAGATAAGATTAAGATGACAAAAGAGTCATTCTAGACAAAAGTAATGAATAATCACCTCTGGGAAATGAATGGAAGTTGTAATCTGATGGAAAGTAGCAATAGCTTTGAATAAATAGGAATAAATGTTTTTACCTTTTTTTTTAACTTCGCCATTTTTTATTTGAGTAAAAATAAAGCCTTTTTTTTCTCATTTTAGTTTGTTTTTGTTACAAAATTTTATTTTGTAATGATAAGTTTCACTAGGGAAAAGGAGGAAATGGCTTTTTTTTAATGCAATTTTTTTTAATTAGAAAAGTTTAAAATTACATTTATAATGCAAATTAATGCGTTTTTTCCCATTTACTTTACCGAATCAATGACAATTTATCATCCAGAATACAGACTTTTTCTTTGTTTCAATTCAACTAAATCGAACTTCAATCACTCCATCTATACAAATAGCATATTAGACTGCATCTTCCCGTATCCAAGCAACGACATTAACTTCGACCATAATCTAACTATCTACAATATATTTATGCCAGTTTTTAAATCAAATTTATTCCCTCGTTATGTCACTCGTAACTATTTAGAGTCTAAAACCCTTTATCCTCATTAACTCATGCATATTGCTGTAGGAAACAAAGAGAAACAATCCCATACCCTTCATCATTAGTGCGTTACATGTAGATACATCCATCATACGTGTTGCAACAACTGGATTGAATATGTTATCGCGAATCAGTTATAATTTGGGGATGGTACCGTATTGATATGACAGGTAACGATGCCATATGTATAGTGTGATACTAAATATTCGCAGTAACGTTATTATATAGACGAATGATCTCGCTTGGAGGCTCGGTTATTGACAATTACAGTCTTATTAATTTTTTATAGCTTCTCTATGTTAATAACAGCATTTAAAACGTAGGTAGAAGCTGCTCAACATTGTGGAAAATCATCATTAAACTGAGTAAATAGATGATAATATTAAAACCACTTTATAACATATACTAAGAGGCGTTTAATATGAGTACTTCTAATTTAAATCTCTTATTATTCGTGCGATGTAACGGATCACTTGGCACAGCAATGGATGTCACAATCGCTTGGTATAATTATATATTTCATTAATTTGATTGCATAAATTTCCACATGCGAAAATCTTCTACGAGGGCGTCGTTTTGATCAACAAGAGTAGTAAATTTTACTGACATGCAAGAATATGTTTAGGAAATTACCGTCCGTGACACTCACGATTATCGTGACTTAATTTCTCTAAATTAAATCCATTTAAGATTAAGGAAAAGGTAAAAGCGTTCAGTCGAGAATGGTTTATGCCTTGATCCATTTAAGAATAATGACATATGTAGTTATCGATCCACAAATCGATATATTTGAACATCATACATGTACACACAACATACAGTTTAATTTTTGAACAATTACCTCTAAGAAAACGTTAAGTATAGCAAAAGAAAAAAAGAGAAGATATTCTTTTTTAAATGTGTGTTACGCCTTGACAAATATGTTAAAATTATGGAAAATCTATGCAATTAATCACTGGATACACGATATTCATTTCACATGTTCAAAATCATAGGTTATAAAATCAACAGGATGAAGTGTGTCATGAGATTATGATAGATACAGCTGACATTGTATTCAATCACTGTTATTTGTCATAAGGAATACAATAATTATCAACATCACCTGCTTTATCAAAGACATTTTAGTTTATGTAAAATGGTTATTTCATTAAATTTTACTCGAATATAACCATTTGCTTTTAAGTGATTTTAACTTTACGACGACAATTTACGTCATATTTAAGTTATATAAGTATATAAAATATATATTTTTTTAACATGCGAATAATGGCAATATAAATTTTCTTTGTAAAAAATATAAGTACGCTTATAAATCTCCTACAATTTCAGGTTTTTATAGAAGATCTTTTTAAATTTCAATGTTTATATAAAACACACTTTTAAATGAGTTATAAAAATTCATCAAATTATCTAAAAATCCTTTAAATATTTATATAAAAATTCTTTTAAAAAGACCATAAAACAGCCCATAAAATCCTTTAATTTTATTATTATTTTTTTTAATATTAAATTTAGGTGCAATGGCGTTTATTTCTTTTCCATCTGCATTAGGGAAAGTTTAATCTCCATTNAAGCACAAGCAGCAGATGTAGCGATCAAACTTGTTTGGTAGCTGCTTCCCGCACGCTCGTGTAGAAGCGCAATCTGGTGGTTGATGCACGTTAAACGCGGTTACTCCTGACAGAGACATCGCTAATCAGGCGACGAAATACGAGATGAATAATAGACAAAATACAATTTTATTATTATTTTTTTTAATAAAAATTAATTAATTAAAATAAGAATTGTCTTCAGTTAACAAGGTCAAAAAATAACGAGGAAAAATCATTTAGAAAATTAAATAAAAATTTATTATATATTTTTTATGTTTTAATTTATAAAATTTAAGACATTTTGTAATTATTATTATTGTTTTTTTTAAGTTTAGAAGCCGTGAAAGATGTAAATTATTAACGTTAAACCTGGCTATCTTATGAGATATATCTATAACTTAACGGAAGGAGTGCATATTTTTGCAAGAATATTATGCAAAAATTTAGAAATGATGATGATAATAATAATAATAATATAAAAGAGTATATCATTCAGATCGATCAAGAACCATTTCAACTCCAACAATTCTTATGCGTTTTCCTTTAACAGTAAAGAATCTATTGTGTAGAAAATTGCACATTTGTCACAATATCACGCACTTCATAAAGAATATGGCCAATTTCTTTTATATATATTATATTTTTTTATATATAAACTTTCTAAAAAAAAGTAGATAGAATATCATATAGAAGCGGTAGTTGAAGATAGAAAAACGAATATGTCCCCATTCTAAGAAATCACGAGTGAGAAATCCTTAATGCTATTTTTTCGATAGTGTGTGTAGAATGGTGGAGTTAAGAGAAAGTGCAACCAAACACCCAACTTCGCATTCCTCGACACGTTTTAGTCGTAAGAAGACAAGCTCACATTTACGACTTTTAAGTAAGCGCTGAAAGTTGTGAAAATGTAACCCGCATCACAAAGAATTCCAAAGATTTTCTACTAAGGAATGAGTGTTTCTGTTCTTCTCTCTCTCTCTCTCTCTCTTCCCCCACCCCTCTTCTACTACTGTTTTTTTTTTTTTTATTTAGAAAGAAGTAAAGCGAGAAGAAAGATAGTCGAAAGTGTGGCGGAACTAATGACGTAGAAGGGAATGGATGAAATTGGAGAAAGTAGACTAGTTGTATTTTTCCCCGTTCTACGTATCGGACAATGAAATCAAGAAGTTGCTTTGCACCGTTGATTACTGTCCACAGTGTCTTCTTTAAGAAGTATAGCATCTGTTGAAGACAGATGTCTTCCCTTCTGTAGTTTCTTTATCTCCCTCTCTAACAATACTTCTATAGATCAATTGCATATCAAACAAACAGTTACTATTTTTAGAAAAATTGTCTGCCATTTTAGTTTTATTTGTTTTATAATTATATGCACCTAAATATAATTTTTAACTTGTAAATTTTACAGCTAACTTCTTACAATTGTGTATGAGATTTCTATCTACTATAATAGGGGTGTTTTTGAATTCGGTTCTGAAAAGTTGTACTGTAAATTCCTTATTAAATATAATTTTATCTGTTCTCTGCTTAACTATGTAACACAAGTTTGGGTCAGATCTTTTATTAGATACTACTACACTGGATCTGTAGATCTAAGACTGTACTAATCAAGTTGATAGATCTGTAGGAAGACCCTTCACAGTTGAACACTGAGCTTAGTAGTAAGGTTAACTTGACAGATGTAAAACCTAATACTTGAAAGCTTGTACTTGAGATCTGGATCTGTACTAATTCGGGGATTTAAACTTAGTAAGAACTCTTAAACTGATCTATACAAACTTCTACAGTAAGGTGAGTTCAATTAAAGTGTTAATTCGATCTTTTAATCGAAATATAATTTAAAAATATGGGAGCGTAACTTCTAATTGAGCATCATGCGAAGCTAAATTAACACTTCAAATTAAAATTAACACTAGAAAAAATGAGTTTTATTCATATATACGTGGCTCTTCCCTATAAACGCAACACAATCATCCTAATGGGATTTAAACAGCGAAAAAAATAACACTAAAAATACAAATTATCATTTTTTTTTATTATTATTATTTTTCGCTTTGGTGGCCATAAATTTGGATAGGTTTACAGGATAATAAATTGATATTACAAAGGGGGAAGTCGAGAATGATGTCATTGCTGACGTGATGTAAATAATAAACCGGATAATTACACTAATTATTCTTATTTTGTCCTATTTTTATAACAAATTATGCAGTGAAAAGTTTAAATGTCATAGAAATTCATTTAAAGAAAATATTATTTTGTGTTACATAAATATAATTTTTATATATAAAAAGTAAAAAAAAACTTTTTATGGATTTTGAAAGATTTAATAGTTTAAGTGCACTTTTCTAAAAAAACAAAGAAGGAAAAAAAATATATTTTTTTCCACTTTTAAATATTTTATATTGTTTTAGTCCATTGAGTAAATTTTTAAGTATGATTTTTCAGTTCTTTATACACACTCTACCCATTAAAATTGCATGAAAGATTATCTAAATTATCATGATTATATAAATAACTAAATATTAGATTTTCTTGTAAATATTTTTAGATTTATAACACTTTATTTTATCTGTAAATATTTGAAATATAAAAATAAAATAAAATTTTTATTGTTTTTTTTTAGACTTAAGCTTTAAAGAAAAAACCATATTTTTCGATCATAGTAATTATAAATATGAGTTTATAATCATGTTAATTGTTCTATAATATTTAATTTTAAACGTGGTTTAATAATTCCTGAGATAAAGTGAATACAATTGAAGTTTGGGCTTTAGATAGCTCGTAAATTATTCTATAATTATTAAAATTATAGCAAATTTTGGGTTTATATTATTAGACGAATTAATTTAATTTTCTTCATAAATTATTAATATTTTTTTTTATTAATTTTAAATTGTTTTAACATGACTCCATTTTGCAGCTTAAAATATAAGGAATGAGATTGTTTTTCTAACTTTACACTTAATTTTCTATATTCCTGGTAATGATTATTATATAAATTTCTGTAGATAATGTTGATTATAGTCTTTATAACCTATACAAAAAACTTTTACTTCTTAAATTTTTAAAAATTAAACATTAAGAAAGGTTTTTTCTTTTCAAAGCGCACACCCATTCACACCAAGCAGATAAATAATACATTAAAAAAAAAGGGGGGACTTTTATTATAGTGAACGATATAAAAATTGAAAAAAATTCTATCAAATTTCCGTTATAACTTATATAAAGTTATTTATAACCCATCATCTAACTATTATCATCAGTTATATTAACGTGACCTAAAATTTTCCATATAAAAGTATTATAAAAACAAGTAAGAAAAAAATGATAATAATAAAGTATAATTATAAATCATCGTTCTAGAAATCCCAGACAGCTCATTTCTTTTTATAAATTCTAGTAAAAGTTACGTCTCTTCTAGACTTAGTTTCTTTTCTTCGCATTTAGTAAGTCTAGTAGGAATCATCCATCAATTAATTAGTGTCCAGATTAAATCACAGCAGGAGGTTGGACAACCAAATAATAGCTTTTCCCTGTAGGTGTGAGAAGACACAGAATAAGTAAAAGATCGATAACATCAAAGTGAAAGTCGTGATGTTTTGTTTATGTATATATAAAACACCTCCCTCCCCCCATTACTTTCACTTTTTAAAGTATATAAGTTCATAACCCCTCATCCAGTATAGGAAATTTTTAATGTTTAAGTTTTACGATGTGTCGTGTTTTTTCTAAGAATTTCATCGATAAATATTATATATTTTTTTTTTTCGTAAGATATTTTCTTTTTTCTTAATAGAATAAAGTTTAATTTATTTAATATATTTTTTAAATAAAAATATTAAAATTTTTGCGTTTTTTTAATGATAATTTACACTAAAGTCGCTGTTTTAATTACACTTATTGCTCATCTTTGAAGCGTGTTAATGAGGTAAATTATCGTTATTTCTAATAAAATTTTACTCGTTTTGTAAGCTTATAAATTGGAAATTATCTTTAATTTCTTATTTTTTGTCGTTTTATAATTATAAAATATTTAAATTATTGTATAATAAAATCATTTCTAATGCTTAATATTTTGAGTTTTTTTTGTTTTTTATGCTTAAAAGTTTCTTTAGTTATTAGTTTTAAGTAGATTTTAAGATAATATATATAGCCTATATATATTTTAAATTATATACTGTGAATTACGTATGTAGCGTGACAGCGACGCGATTTATTACAACGCGATAGCGATAGCGAGAATTGTTTTATTTCATGGATACTCCATTATATGGAGAATTTATTATTTAAAATAGTGTAAAATAATTAATTAACACGTAATTTTAATGTTTTAAAATTATTTTTCGTTATAAAAACAGTAAAAACTTAATTAAAAATGTTTAAATTCTGTAAATAGAACACGTTTAAAACTAGCGATTTTTAGCACCATAAAGCAAATATATATATATAATTTAATTAATAAAATGTTTAATTAAGATATTAAAACATTAAAAAAATTTATCTATAATTAAATTCGTTAATAATTTAGCATTAACAATGGTTAACTGACTTTTGGACCACCCTGTACATTCATTTATATATTGAAATAAGATTAAACGTAAATTCGAATGTACAATAAATAAATCACGTAATAAATATTACGAATATTCAGGGTGACTCAAAAGTCAGGTAACAGAGTGCGTTTAAGGTACACTTTTCCAATATGAATCGTAAAATGATTTAATAACACGTATGAAATATAATTAAGTACTTGAAAACAGCGATTCGGTCCTTTAATAATGGTTAACTGATTATTGAGTCATCCTGTATTCTGTTATATTAAAATAATAATTTGAAAAATTTTTTAAAATAAATTAATAAAATTCATAAAATAAATAAATAAATACAGCCAAACCTCTGAACAACGACCATCAACAAATGAGTCATAAAAAATGGCTGTCGTTTGGAGGTTGTTTTGTGTAAACTTGAAGAGAAACATTCCTGGAAAATGGCCGTTGTTTAGAGGTTGTTTTGTGTAAACGTGAAGAGAAACATTCCTGCAGAATGGCCGTTATTTGGAGGTTGTTTTGTGTAAACTTGAAGAGAAACATTCTTGGAAAATGGCCGTTGTTTAGAGGTTGTTTTGTGTAAACTTGAAGAGAAACATTCCTGCAGAATGTCCGTTGTTTGAAGGTGGCCGTTATTGAAGGTTCGACTGTATTAATTTCTAAGAAGAGAGAAAAAATAATTTTTATAATTACATTTTCCACAAAATAATATAATTAAAATAATTCAAAATAATTACAAAGATAAAAAAAAAACAATTTATCCATCATTTCTGGATAATTTATAAATTATTTCTTCATTAAACATTATTATATTAATTTATTTGACTTTCTTAAAAAAATAAATGTTACCATTAAAGTAAATACAATTTATTTATTATGATTAAATTTTTTTACACAAATAAGTACTTGTAATATTTATAAATGATTGCTATTATGTTTAATTTGTGACATTATTTGGCATTTAATTATATAAAAATTATTGTATTTAGCATTTTTTTTCCTTCTAAAAAATGAATTTTTTTATTATTATTTTTAATCACGAACTGATTTATGAATTAAGTAAATTTCATAAGAAAAAAATTACAATTGTAAATAATTTTTTTGATTAAGAAAATAATTATTAACTTGTTTATGATTATTATTTTTTATGTAAAAAATTACTTTTTGCCATAAGAAATAATGTTTTTTACAATTTATATTTATTTATTTACCTAATGATTTTTTGGTAATTAATATTAAAAAAATTAGATTCGTAAATTAAATTCTTTTTTTAATTAAAAAATACAATTTAATTTGTAATTTTTAGGCTACAATTTTCAAATTATAGCTCAAAAATAAAAATTAAAGCCCTAAAAAAAACCTAAAAAAATGACTTACAGATTCCCACTATCATTCGTCTGTCTGATTGTCTGTCCGTCTGTTTTTCCTTAATCTCGAGAACGGAGTTAAGTACATGAAAATCGAGACCATATATGGAAAGCTTAAGGGGAGATGCCCAATTAACTACATAAGAACTTCCGATCGGGACCGGAAATCACGTGATTTTTAAAATTTAAGTATGACAAAACATTTCATTCCGGCATTACGCTAATTATAACTTTATTTTATTCCTATTATTAAATATAAACTGTGATTCTTTTAACCGTGGACCTCGGCCCACTGTTGTGTTTCAAACGTATCGTAGGGGTGCCATAAAATTCCAAAAAAACAAATAAATCACATAAAAATGATACTTATTAATATTATTTATATATTTTTTATATAATAAACTGTAGTTTTTCAACATTACTTTTTATTTATGAGTATAAAGAGCATCTTTAATGTGGAATTGGCTCATTAATGTGCCCGAAAATTGGGTATAAATGTTACTTTTCTTAAATAAACTTTTTAAAAAATTTAAGTAAATTTATGTAATAAACTTAAATTTTAATTTTTAAATTTATCAAAAAATAATATTAACAAAAAAATTTTTTTTTTAATTCGAAATTATTTTACTAAATTGATATACAGTTTTTAATTAAATTAAATTTAAAAATTAATTAGATAATTTTTTATTTATTTAATTACGCAAAACTTTTTA
>NW_019384990.1:670185-712759 GCF_000671375.1 Centruroides sculpturatus | reverse complement strand
TTTTATATAAAAAATTAAAATTGTATTTTTACGTTAAAAAGTGCAAACGGAATTTATACATAAAAAATGCAAACTGAATTTATATATTAAAAATTCAAATTGTATTTTTACGTTAAAAAGTGCAAACAGAATTTATACATAAAAAATGCAAACTGAATTTGTATATTAAAAATTGAAATTGTATTTTTACAATAAAAATTTCAAATTGCATATTTACATTAAAAAATTCAAAGTGTATTTTCACATAAAAAGTTCAAACTGCATTTTTTACATTAACAATTTAATCTGTATTTTATACATAAAAAATTGAAATTGTATTTTTACACCAAACATTTCGAATTGATTTGATATATTTACATTAAAAACATTCATTCTGTAATTTTTCTAACATTTATATAATTTTCTAATTGACTTTTTGTGTATTTGCTCAGTGTCCTACTGGGACCTTCTCTCCTCTTTCTTATCTCCTTTCTCACCTTCTTTTTTCAACCTCACTTTCTAATAATAATAATAATAAACAATAATAATATATGAATAAATAATATTGTTTTTTATTACTGTAAATGCCCTTTCTGCATTAGTAAATTATATTATTACTATTTTCCTTCATTTATTTTTTTATATCGAATTTTCTTTTACACTTTGATAGATTTATATATAATTTCCTTACTTTCTAACGCTTTCATTTTTTAAGTTTAAGAGAATTTTTTATGATCCTTTAAAGGTTTTAAAGTTTAGTAAAGTTTGTATGGAGTTTTCTATTCACTAAACTCCTTTAGATATTAATAAATAAATTGTATTATTTTAATAAATTGTATTATTTTTTTGCTTTTAAACTGTCTTTAGAGATTAATAAATTATATTATATTATTTATTTATTTATTTTTGTCATTTTATATATATAAAAAAATACACAAAATTCTCTTACTTTCTAAACATGATTTATCAATTAAATAGCCTATTTTTTTTTTTACTTTAAATTTCTTTTTTTAAAAAATAGAATTTATTTTATTATATTTATTTAAGCATGAATTTAATAATGTTATTTTTAATATTAGATTAAAATATATTTTATTGAATTTTTTTTAGTGATTTAAATTGATTTTTTCTATTGAATTATGTTAATTTTACGTGTTTCTATAAGCTTGTCAATGTTTATTTTATATGTAAATTTTTTTTATTATTATGTTAAATTAATTTAATAATTTAAAAATTTAAATTTAAATTCTTTTTTTTTGTAATTTATCAATTAATTTTTGTATTTTTTCACTTTATTTTTTTATTTAATAAGCATCGTTATATATAAGTTATATGGTAAGATCGTTTTATGCTTGTATCACTGCTCCTATTAAATATAAACATTTAAAATTTTGACAGCATTAACAGACCTAAAAGCGTCACTTTTTGGTGGTATTTTGACCTTTGACCTTTGACCTATAAAGGTGAAAACTTGTGATTATTTTAATGATAAATTATAGTCAAAGTTTTTCCTGAATAACTTCTGAACAATTTATTCTATTTTAAACCAAGTTACACCATTTAATCAGCTTTAAAAATCCTTTAAAATGATGTGCCGCAAGGTTTAGTTTACTATTAGAAATTTTAAGTTACGACCTTTAAAGGTTAAAGTTCAACGTGCTTCTCTACGCTACACTGTATATTAAGTAATTAATATAAATTACATTTTTTTTAAAAGCGTAACATAAATAAAAATTTCAAATTGCATATTTACATTAAAAAATTCAAAGTGTATTTTCACATAAAAAGTTCAAACTGCATTTTTTACATTAACAATTTAATCTGTATTTTATACATAAAAAATTGAAATTGTATTTTTACACCAAACATTTCGAATTGATTTGATATATTTACATTAAAAACATTCATTCTGTAATTTTTCTAACATTTATATAATTTTCTAATTGACTTTTTGTGTATTTGCTTACTATCCTACTGGGACCTTCTCTCCTCTTTCTTATCTCCTTTCTCACCTTCTTTTTTCAACCTCACTTTCTNTAAATAACATGAAACCTCATATGTGGGCCTTTAAGTTACAGTTTTTTCTCTTATTTTTCTATATGTATATGTATATATATATATACAAGAAGATAGAGGTTTTACTTAATGCAAAATAAATAGTTTTGTTAGCAATCGATGTGATGATGATGTTGGAGGAAAAAAAAATAAGTAGAAAATAGCAAGTAGAAAATAAGAACAAGAATACAACTTATCATTAAAATGAAGAGAGTTGTATCTTCCGTTTACAAAAAGGATAAAAGTCGAAGAGAAATGACCAACGGAGCGAAAAAGATTGGATCTATTTGTCGTGAAAAGATATCAAAGAACTAGTTTCTTACATTTATCACCCGAATTCTTTTACTTTTACCTTTCTAATTTCAAAAAATTTCCAAAAAATAAAAGTCTTAAATACCCTACATCTATGCCCTTACATCATTAAGTGGCCCGAATCGATCTAATACTCTAGTAACAAATGAACCTCTACACCTGAGATCTGTGCTTCATCAATCTTCATTGATTACTTATCTGTGACCTGACCTTGCTATGGACTACGAAACGTGACCCCTACCTTGTTTAAGCGTGCCAAGAGGTGGCAAACTCATCCAGGATCACTTGATTGCAACGACTGGTCACGGTTAATCGTGACAATGCTATCTTCATACGGTTATCTAGTCTTTCGAGTTTTCTCAATTTCTTCAATTTCTTTTATTTATTCAACATTAATATTAATATAATTTGATAATAGGGATTCTATTGGTACTAAAAATAGTCGTTAAATTAATAAATTATATTGGAAAGTGCGAAGAAAATGACTTGAAAGATTTGGAAAGTTAAGATGAATGATGAGAGGATGAGCAAAATGCATTCGAATGTATTAATTTTATATATATTACATGCTTCTTCGAAGAGATTTAAAGACTTTCATATTATTTTTAATTAAGAATTAACTTTAAAAAATATTTTATTGATTTTTTTTCCAAAATACGAAGTACTTCTGAGAATTCTTTTACTAAAATTATATTCAGATTTAGGAGCTTTATATAGAAATAAATAGAAACTAGTAGACGTCCTGTCTGTCTCTTACGCCCTATAATGGCTTAGAATAATTAAATTTATCAAACGAATCCCTACAAATGATGCTCAGAGGACGGGATGATCTACATCCTCTTTCATAAATAAGAGAATAATATAAATCTAAATATAATAAATAAATAAATAATATATTTTCTTAGATAATTAAAAAAAATCTCATAAATTATTCCTTACTAAAAATCTAAGTATTTTCTAAGTAAAGTTAATAGATTTTAAATAATTTCAACATCAGCCATTAGATTCAACAAGATAAATCGCACCGTATAAACATCATTATTCATTATTCCATTAGAGCAATCTTTAATGGAATGCGATAAATAAATAAATAAAAAAAAGGGACAAAGTTTCCATAAAAATCCACGAAAATCTCTTATATATTATTAGAAATATATCTAGAAAGAGTACGTCAATCTATAACAAAACTGTTATTTAATGGTTAGTTTCAATCAATAAGAAACTTAGTGGATTATACTTGTATCTATAAGCCACAACATCAGTCATTTCAGGTTTGTAGGGTTTTCTACTTACATTCAACAAATTGCTCTTGACAGTATAAATTTGATATATTGGCAAAGAGATTCCTTTACTGCTTTTAATATTATGGAGTTTTGGAAAGATACATTCGTCAAAAATTTCTAAATGCATTCTACGTGATTCTAACGTTCAGATTTTCTCAGAAATATAGAAATTTATCCTTCGTTTTATTTATATAAATAAAGGAAAGGGACACATCTTCCACTTTATACTCTATCCCATTGCTATACTTTATCCTTTGATGTGCTGCAAGCTTCGACATTACGACGTTTCTTAGAAAAAAGTATCATTATCGTCCCTTAGTAATTTTTATAGCCACTTCTTTCCTATTGACTTTGTGAGAATTCGCAGCTGATCCGACTTTCAGAAAATTGCTCATTTTTTTTCCTTCTCTCTATTCTATTGTTGTTTTTTTAAGCGAAAGAATTAGATTGACAATTTATTTATTTATTTATTCTTTCCTTTTTATAAGAGAACAATGATAATTCTGTTGTAGAATTTAATTAATTTATTTTTATATATATATATTTTTGATGTTTTCTATATGTTATTTTTATTATTTTTCTTGTATGACACTAGATTTTTATGTCCTAATCTCTAAATCGCTTGTTTTTATATTAATAACATTAATAGTTTGCGTGTTATTGTACAGAATTTTTACGTTATGTGTTTAAGTAAGGTTTAAAAAATTTATTTAGCATCTTAATTTGCCTTACTAATTACTTACTAATCTTATTAACCTGCTAAATGCAGCATCATTTGTGTATAGAACTGTAGACTACCTTCTGATTTATAGATCTGAGAAGATATCTTTCTATTGCTCTACACGAAGAACTTTCCTCAAAAAATAGAACTTTGAGCAAAAATTAATGTTAATAGAATACCATTATAGAATCTATACATTCTAGTTTCTTCATATAATAAGTCATATAACAATTTTCTATTCAGTAACCCTACTTCTATGTCTCTTATATTTACATTAGAAGAAAAAAAAGACTTTAAAAACTGTAAATTTTTACAGTTCTTTCTGCTTCATTCAAGTTTCTACTACTGTATTTGCAAGTAAAGGAGAGCGAGTCAATAAAGATTTATTGAGTTCTTTCCTCCTTCTTCTCGAATGATCATCCCATTAAATTTCCTTATTATAGCTTTGCTGATACAGGAGAAAAAAAATAAGAAAAATGCAATAAGACGAGCACTCAAATTTACTTCTATAATTATAAAAACACATGCAATAATTAATTAATATTAAGTTTTTTGTAATTGCATTCTATATTTTTCATTACGTTTTGCTATAGAATTTATGTAAATTTATTAATTTTTTACTTTTGTCATTTTAAAATAAAATAAAATACAAAGAATTTTTCTCATGTTTTGATCTTTTTCTAAATAGTAAAATTGTCAAAATTTCTATTATTTTTGTAGAATTTTTTTTAAATGTTTTAAATTTACTTTTATTTTATAAAATTATTTATTATTTTTATATCTTATTTTCTTCACTTGAAAGAATTTTATTTTTTCCGCCATTTTCGACATTTCTTTCTCCTTATACTTTATTTGTTTCTAGCATTTACAGACAACTTCACGAAGTCAATAAAAAGTTCTTCAATACGCCTCGTTGAATGCAATTGTTTTAGCAACAAATTCTTGTTTTACTAACAAAATTTGTTGCTAAAACAATTGCACTAACAAATTACTGCATTGTTTTATCAATAAATTTTCACACAACAAGTTAGTGTTTTTTTGTCTTTTGGTGATAAACTTCTATTGTTTAAATCAATGCATTATTTGAGCAATAAAATAAATTACGTATAACAGACTAGTGGATTAATTTAGCAAGAAAACTGAAATAAAATTTAAGAAAAGCGCATTAGAAATGCAGTAAAATTCAAGAAAATACAGTAAAATACAAGAAAAGTGTTATAAAAATGAATAAAAACTGTAATAAAATGCAAAAGATATTTTTAAAAAATGCTGTAAAACGAAAAAAATGTTAAAAAATGTAGTAAAATGCAAAATACAAATGTAAGGAAAATGCAGTAAAATGCAAAAATGCAGTTAAATAGAAGAAAAATATTTTAAAAAATACAGAAATGTAATAAAATTCAAAAAATGTAATAAAAAGCAGTAAAATTCAAAAATGTAATAAAAAGCAGTAAAATTCAAAAATGTAATAAAAAGCAGTAAAATTCAAAAATGTAATAAAAAGCAGTAAAATTCAAAAATGTAATAAAAAGCAGTAAAATTCAAAAATGTAATAAAAAGCAGTAAAATTCAAAAATGTAATAAAAAGCAGTAAAATTCAAAAATGTAATAAAAAGCAGTAAAATTCAAAAATGTAATAAAAAGCAGTAAAATTCAAAAATGTAATAAAAAGCAGTAAAATTCAAAAATGTAATAAAAAGCAGTAAAATTCAAAAATGTAATAAAAAGCAGTAAAATTCAAAAATGTAATAAAAAGCAGTAAAATTCAAAAATGTAATAAAAAGCAGTAAAATTCAAAAATGTAATAAAAAGCAGTAAAATTCAAAAATGTAATAAAAAGCAGTAAAATTCAAAAATGTAATAAAAAGCAGTAAAATTCAAAAATGTAATAAAAAGCAGTAAAATTCAAAAATGTAATAAAAAGCAGTAAAATTCAAAAATGTAATAAAAAGCAGTAAAATTCAAAAATGTAATAAAAAGCAGTAAAATTCAAAAATGTAATAAAAAGCAGTAAAATTCAAAAATGTAATAAAAAGCAGTAAAATTCAAAAATGTAATAAAAAGCAGTAAAATTCAAAAATGTAATAAAAAGCAGTAAAATTCAAAAATGTAATAAAAAGCAGTAAAATTCAAAAATGTAATAAAAAGCAGTAAAATTCAAAAATGTAATAAAAAGCAGTAAAATTCAAAAATGTAATAAAAAGCAGTAAAATTCAAAAATGTAATAAAAAGCAGTAAAATTCAAAAATGTAATAAAAAGCAGTAAAATTCAAAAATGTAATAAAAAGCAGTAAAATTCAAAAATGTAATAAAAAGCAGTAAAATTCAAAAATGTAATAAAAAGCAGTAAAATTCAAAAATGTAATAAAAAGCAGTAAAATTCAAAAATGTAATAAAAAGCAGTAAAATTCAAAAATGTAATAAAAAGCAGTAAAATTCAAAAATGTAATAAAAAGCAGTAAAATTCAAAAATGTAATAAAAAGCAGTAAAATTCAAAAATGTAATAAAAAGCAGTAAAATTCAAAAATGTAATAAAAAGCAGTAAAATTCAAAAATGTAATAAAAAGCAGTAAAATTCAAAAATGTAATAAAAAGCAGTAAAATTCAAAAATGTAATAAAAAGCAGTAAAATTCAAAAATGTAATAAAAAGCAGTAAAATTCAAAAATGTAATAAAAAGCAGTAAAATTCAAAAATGTAATAAAAAGCAGTAAAATTCAAAAATGTAATAAAAAGCAGTAAAATTCAAAAATGTAATAAAAAGCAGTAAAATTCAAAAATGTAATAAAAAGCAGTAAAATTCAAAAATGTAATAAAAAGCAGTAAAATTCAAAAATGTAATAAAAAGCAGTAAAATTCAAAAATGTAATAAAAAGCAGTAAAATTCAAAAATGTAATAAAAAGCAGTAAAATTCAAAAATGTAATAAAAAGCAGTAAAATTCAAAAATGTAATAAAAAGCAGTAAAATTCAAAAATGTAATAAAAAGCAGTAAAATTCAAAAATGTAATAAAAAGCAGTAAAATTCAAAAATGTAATAAAAAGCAGTAAAATTCAAAAATGTAATAAAAAGCAGTAAAATTCAAAAATGTAATAAAAAGCAGTAAAATTCAAAAATGTAATAAAAAGCAGTAAAATTCAAAAATGTAATAAAAAGCAGTAAAATTCAAAAATGTAATAAAAAGCAGTAAAATTCAAAAATGTAATAAAAAGCAGTAAAATTCAAAAATGTAATAAAAAGCAGTAAAATTCAAAAATGTAATAAAAAGCAGTAAAATTCAAAAATGTAATAAAAAGCAGTAAAATTCAAAAATGTAATAAAAAGCAGTAAAATTCAAAAATGTAATAAAAAGCAGTAAAATTCAAAAATGTAATAAAAAGCAGTAAAATTCAAAAATGTAATAAAAAGCAGTAAAATTCAAAAATGTAATAAAAAGCAGTAAAATTCAAAAATGTAATAAAAAGCAGTAAAATTCAAAAATGTAATAAAAAGCAGTAAAATTCAAAAATGTAATAAAAAGCAGTAAAATTCAAAAATGTAATAAAAAGCAGTAAAATTCAAAAATGTAATAAAAAGCAGTAAAATTCAAAAATGTAATAAAAAGCAGTAAAATTCAAAAATGTAATAAAAAGCAGTAAAATTCAAAAATGTAATAAAAAGCAGTAAAATTCAAAAATGTAATAAAAAGCAGTAAAATTCAAAAATGTAATAAAAAGCAGTAAAATTCAAAAATGTAATAAAAAGCAGTAAAATTCAAAAATGTAATAAAAAGCAGTAAAATTCAAAAATGTAATAAAAAGCAGTAAAATTCAAAAATGTAATAAAAAGCAGTAAAATTCAAAAATGTAATAAAAAGCAGTAAAATTCAAAAATGTAATAAAAAGCAGTAAAATTCAAAAATGTAATAAAAAGCAGTAAAATTCAAAAATGTAATAAAAAGCAGTAAAATTCAAAAATGTAATAAAAAGCAGTAAAATTCAAAAATGTAATAAAAAGCAGTAAAATTCAAAAATGTAATAAAAAGCAGTAAAATTCAAAAATGTAATAAAAAGCAGTAAAATTCAAAAATGTAATAAAAAGCAGTAAAATTCAAAAATGTAATAAAAAGCAGTAAAATTCAAAAATGTAATAAAAAGCAGTAAAATTCAAAAATGTAATAAAAAGCAGTAAAATTCAAAAATGTAATAAAAAGCAGTAAAATTCAAAAATGTAATAAAAAGCAGTAAAATTCAAAAATGTAATAAAAAGCAGTAAAATTCAAAAATGTAATAAAAAGCAGTAAAATTCAAAAATGTAATAAAAAGCAGTAAAATTCAAAAATGTAATAAAAAGCAGTAAAATTCAAAAATGTAATAAAAAGCAGTAAAATTCAAAAATGTAATAAAAAGCAGTAAAATTCAAAAATGTAATAAAAAGCAGTAAAATTCAAAAATGTAATAAAAAGCAGTAAAATTCAAAAATGTAATAAAAAGCAGTAAAATTCAAAAATGTAATAAAAAGCAGTAAAATTCAAAAATGTAATAAAAAGCAGTAAAATTCAAAAATGTAATAAAAAGCAGTAAAATTCAAAAATGTAATAAAAAGCAGTAAAATTCAAAAATGTAATAAAAAGCAGTAAAATTCAAAAATGTAATAAAAAGCAGTAAAATTCAAAAATGTAATAAAAAGCAGTAAAATTCAAAAATGTAATAAAAAGCAGTAAAATTCAAAAATGTAATAAAAAGCAGTAAAATTCAAAAATGTAATAAAAAGCAGTAAAATTCAAAAATGTAATAAAAAGCAGTAAAATTCAAAAATGTAATAAAAAGCAGTAAAATTCAAAAATGTAATAAAAAGCAGTAAAATTCAAAAATGTAATAAAAAGCAGTAAAATTCAAAAATGTAATAAAAAGCAGTAAAATTCAAAAATGTAATAAAAAGCAGTAAAATTCAAAAATGTAATAAAAAGCAGTAAAATTCAAAAATGTAATAAAAAGCAGTAAAATTCAAAAATGTAATAAAAAGCAGTAAAATTCAAAAATGTAATAAAAAGCAGTAAAATTCAAAAATGTAATAAAAAGCAGTAAAATTCAAAAATGTAATAAAAAGCAGTAAAATTCAAAAATGTAATAAAAAGCAGTAAAATTCAAAAATGTAATAAAAAGCAGTAAAATTCAAAAATGTAATAAAAAGCAGTAAAATTCAAAAATGTAATAAAAAGCAGTAAAATTCAAAAATGTAATAAAAAGCAGTAAAATTCAAAAATGTAATAAAAAGCAGTAAAATTCAAAAATGTAATAAAAAGCAGTAAAATTCAAAAATGTAATAAAAAGCAGTAAAATTCAAAAATGTAATAAAAAGCAGTAAAATTCAAAAATGTAATAAAAAGCAGTAAAATTCAAAAATGTAATAAAAAGCAGTAAAATTCAAAAATGTAATAAAAAGCAGTAAAATTCAAAAATGTAATAAAAAGCAGTAAAATTCAAAAATGTAATAAAAAGCAGTAAAATTCAAAAATGTAATAAAAAGCAGTAAAATTCAAAAATGTAATAAAAAGCAGTAAAATTCAAAAATGTAATAAAAAGCAGTAAAATTCAAAAATGTAATAAAAAGCAGTAAAATTCAAAAATGTAATAAAAAGCAGTAAAATTCAAAAATGTAATAAAAAGCAGTAAAATTCAAAAATGTAATAAAAAGCAGTAAAATTCAAAAATGTAATAAAAAGCAGTAAAATTCAAAAATGTAATAAAAAGCAGTAAAATTCAAAAATGTAATAAAAAGCAGTAAAATTCAAAAATGTAATAAAAAGCAGTAAAATTCAAAAATGTAATAAAAAGCAGTAAAATTCAAAAATGTAATAAAAAGCAGTAAAATTCAAAAATGTAATAAAAAGCAGTAAAATTCAAAAATGTAATAAAAAGCAGTAAAATTCAAAAATGTAATAAAAAGCAGTAAAATTCAAAAATGTAATAAAAAGCAGTAAAATTCAAAAATGTAATAAAAAGCAGTAAAATTCAAAAATGTAATAAAAAGCAGTAAAATTCAAAAATGTAATAAAAAGCAGTAAAATTCAAAAATGTAATAAAAAGCAGTAAAATTCAAAAATGTAATAAAAAGCAGTAAAATTCAAAAATGTAATAAAAAGCAGTAAAATTCAAAAATGTAATAAAAAGCAGTAAAATTCAAAAATGTAATAAAAAGCAGTAAAATTCAAAAATGTAATAAAAAGCAGTAAAATTCAAAAATGTAATAAAAAGCAGTAAAATTCAAAAATGTAATAAAAAGCAGTAAAATTCAAAAATGTAATAAAAAGCAGTAAAATTCAAAAATGTAATAAAAAGCAGTAAAATTCAAAAATGTAATAAAAAGCAGTAAAATTCAAAAATGTAATAAAAAGCAGTAAAATTCAAAAATGTAATAAAAAGCAGTAAAATTCAAAAATGTAATAAAAAGCAGTAAAATTCAAAAATGTAATAAAAAGCAGTAAAATTCAAAAATGTAATAAAAAGCAGTAAAATTCAAAAATGTAATAAAAAGCAGTAAAATTCAAAAATGTAATAAAAAGCAGTAAAATTCAAAAATGTAATAAAAAGCAGTAAAATTCAAAAATGTAATAAAAAGCAGTAAAATTCAAAAATGTAATAAAAAGCAGTAAAATTCAAAAATGTAATAAAAAGCAGTAAAATTCAAAAATGTAATAAAAAGCAGTAAAATTCAAAAATGTAATAAAAAGCAGTAAAATTCAAAAATGTAATAAAAAGCAGTAAAATTCAAAAATGTAATAAAAAGCAGTAAAATTCAAAAATGTAATAAAAAGCAGTAAAATTCAAAAATGTAATAAAAAGCAGTAAAATTCAAAAATGTAATAAAAAGCAGTAAAATTCAAAAATGTAATAAAAAGCAGTAAAATTCAAAAATGTAATAAAAAGCAGTAAAATTCAAAAATGTAATAAAAAGCAGTAAAATTCAAAAATGTAATAAAAAGCAGTAAAATTCAAAAATGTAATAAAAAGCAGTAAAATTCAAAAATGTAATAAAAAGCAGTAAAATTCAAAAATGTAATAAAAAGCAGTAAAATTCAAAAATGTAATAAAAAGCAGTAAAATTCAAAAATGTAATAAAAAGCAGTAAAATTCAAAAATGTAATAAAAAGCAGTAAAATTCAAAAATGTAATAAAAAGCAGTAAAATTCAAAAATGTAATAAAAAGCAGTAAAATTCAAAAATGTAATAAAAAGCAGTAAAATTCAAAAATGTAATAAAAAGCAGTAAAATTCAAAAATGTAATAAAAAGCAGTAAAATTCAAAAATGTAATAAAAAGCAGTAAAATTCAAAAATGTAATAAAAAGCAGTAAAATTCAAAAATGTAATAAAAAGCAGTAAAATTCAAAAATGTAATAAAAAGCAGTAAAATTCAAAAATGTAATAAAAAGCAGTAAAATTCAAAAATGTAATAAAAAGCAGTAAAATTCAAAAATGTAATAAAAAGCAGTAAAATTCAAAAATGTAATAAAATGCAGTAAATCGCAAAAATAATGTAAAAATGCACAAAATGCAAAAAAGTAAATGTAAGAAAAGTATAGTAAAATATAAGATGCAATAAAATGCAGGAAATAAATGTGAAAAAAAATGTAAAATTTAAAAAGAAATGTAGTAAAACGTTTTACGCTTTTTTACATTTTTACAGTAAAGTTACAACAAACTTATTAAAAACTTTATTTTAAAAAAAATTTAAAAATTTACAATATCTTCTTAATACTCAACAAATTTTTACATTGTTTTAACACAAAATAATATCAAAACAATTAAATATTTTCCCTCTCCCTATAATTTCTTGCAGAAAACTGTCGTGTAATTGTATACTGTACATACGAATACAAAAATTCATAACACTAGGAAACAAAGTGATATTGTACAATGGCAACTTCACTAAATTGTTTTATAATGAATTTATGAATATTGATAAGAGGGAACGATGGAAAAGCAAAGAAGCGATTCCTCACTTTAATTTAAATTGGGTGTAATCTTAATATAATAATTTGAAGAGGAAATTAACACGAACAAGTGAAGAGTTGTTTTAACTTGGCACTTGTTAATTAGAAGCCGGTTATTGTAATCACTAAGTTATAATGAGCAATGTCACAAGCTGCGGATCGAAGCACGACTCGACGCATAATGTTACCGATACGGAATGGCAATTACCATTAAAATCGACCATGTGACGACGCGAAGGATGATGGGAGGGATATGGCAAACGTTGGACTGGAAGTAATTGTCTAGGGATTTTCGCTTCGTTTGTCCCGTTTCGTTATTAATCCCGTTCGATATCTATCCCAACTTTTGTAGTAGACACTGCACAGGTTTGAATGGCACACAACAATTGATCATAATACTCCTCTTGTGTTAAGAAATGTGGTGTTAATTCTAAAAATTTAGGGTCTACATCGTTGAATTGTGTACGATTTTTTAAATTAAATTCTTATTTTCCCCCCCCCTCTTATTTTAACTTCATTATTGTCTTCTTTATCGAAAATTTTTATTGTTTTTACTATAAATACGTCAAAAATCTGAACTAATTTCTTACTATTGTTGAGTTATATACCAATTTAAGTATGATTTTCATTGTTTTTTTTACTGTTTATATAAAATTTTTATATTTAGGCTAAATTTGCATAAGTTCATTGTCATATATTATAGAAAAATCTTAAGAATATAATGAAAATTACTTAATTTCCATTAAATTTTATAGGTTGAAATCGAATTTTGAAAACGTAAAGTACTTAATACACCTAAATAGATATCTAGCTAGGCAAAATACATACTGAAGTGAATACCCAATATATCCTTAAACACAGATACACAGATATATCCAAACAAATAATTAATGTGTATGGTAGATAATCTAACAGTTATTCAATAGATGCCTAAACTAGATATCATAGATACCTAATAGTTAGCCAGGTAGATATCATAGATATACAATAATTATATAGGTATAATAGTTAATCAATAGTTAGGTAGATAGATATCCTAGATACCTAATTGATATTGGGTATAGATACCCAATAGTTAAGCAGATAGAGGTACCAAATAGATATCAAAACGTATTAAAATTAATTATTAAATGTAAAACAAAGTTCGAAATTTATCTCTTTAACTACAAACGTAGTTTCCAGAACTAATTACAATTACCTAAATTATAAATATGTATCAGGAATAATTTTCATTATTTGTTTTGTATACAATTAACAATATCCAAAGTTAATAATAATAATCATCATTAATCAATGCAAACAATATCTAATTAACATATAGAAGAAGGATAATAGTAATAATAATTTATATAAATCAATGAAAATTCATTAATAATTTAAAGAAAAAAAAAACAATAAATTAATTAATACTCTTTCATATAACAATTGTAGATAATATTTACAGTTAAATGCGATTGATTTATCGACTGAAGTTTATCGTTCGTGCTACACGCTCGTAGAAAAACCCTGCTATTTCCCAATCCCACTAACTATCATATTAGACAGAGGAAGTGTGACAAATCGTGACAAAATACATTTTAGAAGGGGGAGAAAGGAAAAAATTCCACGTGTATATTATCACGTAGAGAGAAGAGGAAAATCACGAGTCTAGCCTCAGGTATTAACACATAGTTATGAGATAACAATGTTTAATGTCATTAATGTAATAAGTCGATGTGTGAATTAAGGCTACTGGGAGTGGTTAGATGATCTTGTTGTTTGTGGTAAAGAGGTAGATAATAGGTTTGTAAGAAGCATTGACATGCAAGTCGAGTACTTTGATAAAATTACTGGTTTCTTATTACCAACATCCAAATAAAGGTAATAGTCTTTGGGGTAAGGTCAATTATCCATGGTTAAAACTTATTAAAAGCAATTGATACGGTTTTCTTTAAATGTAATTAACAATGATCATCATTATCTACTTCCTAATTTTAATTCTACTACTGTTTTAAGGTGATATTTATACAAATATTTGGTAGTATATTTTTATGCATAGATGCTTCCAGGTTATTAATATATATAATAAATTCATTAGGAAGGTACAAATAACTATTGGATTAAGTAAAAAATATTACTACATTATACTACTTTCTGAATGTTTAAACTAGTAAATCTTAGTAAACAGCTAAGAAAGAAACACCTGTTTCCTTTAACCACTTCTTGTAAACAATCATTAATCAAATGTGGCTGATTACTAGACTTGGAATGATGCTCTCGAGAAAACTTTAATTAGAAAGTTGTGATCATACACGTTAGTACAGTGCTTACAAAGCTCTGTACATCAAGTGAAGAAATGCCATATGTGATCCACTCCTCTACATATCTTAATGGAACTAATTATATACACCTATAAAAGCAAAGATTATCTTGTCGTATATAAGCTTCTTTTAAGAGAAGGGAGGACTCATTTTTTTTTTAATCTTCATCTATCATTATCACGTTGAAGACCTGTTTAAAAAATAAAGGAAAAGAAAAAAATTGATTGTGTGTAGTAGTAGTAACAGGTTTGAGTGGAATTTACACTTTAATTTTTAAAGAAATTTACACTTAAAATATAAGAAAATTGCTTAATAATGATAAGAATATTTCTGTGAATTTAAGAGAATTTATATAAAGTAATATCTGTTAAAATAATTATATTATCCACGTAAAAATAACCTTAAAAATTTATAGAAAATAAAATTTAAAATATCCTTTTTTTATATAAAATAAACTTTAATTTTTTTTTTAAATTATAAGCTTAATTACTTTTATATATAAAAAATTCTTTTAAAAAGTTCTTCTCTAAAAGAGAATTTTTTTGTTATTTATCCAATAAATAATTTTAATACGATTATCAAAAAAATTTCGCTGTACAGTCGACCCCCCTATAACACTGTTGATAATTCCGTTTTATATGAATTCCATGTTGTACGAGTCACTTAGATTTTACCCGGAACACGTATACATATACGTGTTCCGGGCTGTGGACGGCTCAGGTATTTGTAAAATCTGTGACTCGTACAACATGGAATTCATATAAAACGGAATAATCAACAGTGTTATAGGGGGTCGACTTTTTAAGAAAATTCTTTAAAAATTCCCTATACAGTATTTTTTAATTATTTAACCAAAAATAATTTATAAAATATCCCTTAAAACTTATCTAATTTTATACACAATTTAGTAAAAAAAAAGTAATTAAAAATACAAAAATTATCAAAAAATTCTATCTGTATTTTAAGGAATTTTTTTTATTATTTAACCGAAAATACAGTCAAACCTGTTTATAACGGAACCTCAAGACACTCTTCCATGGTAGACAGGTTCCGCTATATACCTAATAATTTACATTAATTTTTACAAAAAAATCATGGAACATTTCGACAGGTTATCGCTATATACAGGTTTCGTTATAGACAGGTTTGATTGTAATTTATAAAATAATTTAAAAATTAATTTAATTAAACTAAATAATAATCCCCGAAATATGTATCCCAGTTAGCAGTTACCACTTATTACGTACCGAGATTCCAAAAAGACATTATCTAGAGAAGGAGAGAGAGAGAGAGAGAGAGAGATACAATACCATGATAATGAAAGATAGAAGACAATTTTGTAGTGTGTGTTTGTGTGTGAACTGTGTTAGAAGCAGAGATATACGATATTTTTTTTATATATTTCTCCATTTTTCCGGCTGCAGGGCGTGGGGGAGGAGTGTAATTATCCGTTGCAGTACTCCTGGTATCTGCTAAATTATCTGCACACCTGCAAAGCAAAGATTTGGATGCAGTCCAAGCCAGATCCTGTAAGTACGGTATTATAGAATGTCACACTTGGTAGACTGGAGAATGTACACACGATCTTAGAAACGATGACAATACACAAAGACCTGTTTCTTAATCTTAGAATTTTGCATGCACCAATGATTTCCTATTCGTTTTACATATAAATGGAAAAAAGTTTGTTAAAAATATTGTTTATGGGGAAACTACAAGTAAAAATTTACTTTATTATCTAAGAAGTAATTATGATAAAGAATTTTTCTTGAATGTGTTAAAGCTCTTTCTTCTTTACATTAATTTTTTTATTAAGTTTTTTTTTCATTTCTTTTTTGTCTAAACTAACAGAAAAGAAAAAAAAATTACCTTTGAAAAATTGGTTATTCTTTACACCTTTTCTGTAGTAGATGTTGGAATATGTTGGCTTTGATATTGATTTAAATTAGTAAACGTTTAGAATATCGATTGAGTTGGGTGGAGGTTAATGTGTTTGTTCAATTTTGAACAGAATTTGTCAGGGTTTTAATCTGTTAATGGATCTGAAAAGGTTGAAAATGTCAAGGATGTAAATAAAGTTATGTCGAATTTGTGTTTTCCTATAGGAAGATACGAAAAATTTATTTAATTAAAATTATTCTGGTGTATGTATATGTGTGTGTGTGTGTTTTTTGGAGGGAGAAGAAATTTATTAATTTTTTATGCAAAATTTTGTCATGGCATAAGGGAATTAGGGAATTATATATTAATAAATTACTAGTAGGTGTTACAGCAGCATTGTTTTACACCTTCTCACTTTACTCCTTCGTCTCTTGTAAGCTTAACATTGTTGAAACTTCTCCATTATCTGGGAGTAGAAACATCGATGGGTGCCCAATTTTGTTAGGTAATTTAATAGAACCTATACGAGTTAAATTATCGTGCAAAAACACGTTTAGGTATCCCAAAAGGGATATTAAACATCATCAACCAAAGTCTCTCGTGTAATCGGCCACCTTAGGGCCACCTCACCATTTAATCTCAGAAGAACATCTGATCACATTACCTTTGCCGACCCCCCTGTGCAGACCCCCGCCTGAAGCTCATCAATCTCTGTCTCACCTCGGGCTTGTCATCCCCCATTCGTCCAAAATATAGTAGACAAGCAAAATGATACAAATGCTGCTGGTTCACTCCCCTCCTTCCCTTCTTTCATATCTGTTTGGCCATGCTATGTGATAGGTAGGAAGAGTAAAAGGGGGGTGGTAGAAAACGCTTGTGTAATTTCGTAATTTACTACGTTTTGTCGACACCCAACATCCATTCGTGTAATGAAGGGAACATAACTGTGTCGTTTTTGTCCACTTGATTTCCTACAGATAATAAAATGGCAGATATAATAGTCATTCGATCGTTTTTTTTATTAGGAGAAAACTCATTTTAACATTTGATAAGGTTCTAAATGTTATATATTTTTTTATGAATTTCTCTCTATTGTTTGTTGAATAAAGTTTGTTTATTCGGATTAACTTGACATTAACTTTAAAAATTTTATATATTTTGATTTTTATACAACTTTTTCCTAATTATAAATTAAATTTTGAAGGTGTAAATATTAATTATTTANTAAATAAATAAATAAAAAAAAGGGACAAAGTTTCCATAAAAATCCACGAAAATCTCTTATATATTATTAGAAATATATCTAGAAAGAGTACGTCAATCTATAACAAAACTGTTATTTAATGGTTAGTTTCAATCAATAAGAAACTTAGTGGATTATACTTGTATCTATAAGCCACAACATCAGTCATTTCAGGTTTGTAGGGTTTTCTACTTACATTCAACAAATTGCTCTTGACAGTATAAATTTGATATATTGGCAAAGAGATTCCTTTACTGCTTTTAATATTATGGAGTTTTGGAAAGATACATTCGTCAAAAATTTCTAAATGCATTCTACGTGATTCTAACGTTCAGATTTTCTCAGAAATATAGAAATTTATCCTTCGTTTTATTTATATAAATAAAGGAAAGGGACACATCTTCCACTTTATACTCTATCCCATTGCTATACTTTATCCTTTGATGTGTTGCAAGCTTCGACATTACGACGTTTCTTAGAAAAAAGTATCATTATCGTCCCTTAGTAATTTTTATAGCCACTTCTTTCCTATTGACTTTGTGAGAATTCGCAGCTGATCCGACTTTCAGAAAATTGCTCATTTTTTTTCCTTCTCTCTATTCTATTGTTGTTTTTTTAAGCGAAAGAATTAGATTGACAATTTATTTATTTATTTATTCTTTCCTTTTTATAAGAGAACAATGATAATTCTGTTGTAGAATTTAATTAATTTATTTTTATATATATATATTTTTGATGTTTTCTATATGTTATTTTTATTATTTTTCTTGTATGACACTAGATTTTTATGTCCTAATCTCTAAATCGCTTGTTTTTATATTAATAACATTAATAGTTTGCGTGTTATTGTACAGAATTTTTACGTTATGTGTTTAAGTAAGGTTTAAAAAATTTATTTAGCATCTTAATTTGCCTTACTAATTACTTACTAATCTTATTAACCTGCTAAATGCAGCATCATTTGTGTATAGAACTGTAGACTACCTTCTGATTTATAGATCTGAGAAGATATCTTTCTATTGCTCTACACGAAGAACTTTCCTCAAAAAATAGAACTTTGAGCAAAAATTAATGTTAATAGAATACCATTATAGAATCTATACATTCTAGTTTCTTCATATAATAAGTCATATAACAATTTTCTATTCAGTAACCCTACTTCTATGTCTCTTATATTTACATTAGAAGAAAAAAAAGACTTTAAAAACTGTAAATTTTTACAGTTCTTTCTGCTTCATTCAAGTTTCTACTACTGTATTTGCAAGTAAAGGAGAGCGAGTCAATAAAGATTTATTGAGTTCTTTCCTCCTTCTTCTCGAATGATCATCCCATTAAATTTCCTTATTATAGCTTTGCTGATACAGGAGAAAAAAAATAAGAAAAATGCAATAAGACGAGCACTCAAATTTACTTCTATAATTATAAAAACACATGCAATAATTAATTAATATTAAGTTTTTTGTAATTGCATTCTATATTTTTCATTACGTTTTGCTATAGAATTTATGTAAATTTATTAATTTTTTACTTTTGTCATTTTAAAATAAAATAAAATACAAAGAATTTTTCTCATGTTTTGATCTTTTTCTAAATAGTAAAATTGTCAAAATTTCTATTATTTTTGTAGAATTTTTTTTAAATGTTTTAAATTTACTTTTATTTTATAAAATTATTTATTATTTTTATATCTTATTTTCTTCACTTGAAAGAATTTTATTTTTTCCGCCATTTTCGACATTTCTTTCTCCTTATACTTTATTTGTTTCTAGCATTTACAGACAACTTCACGAAGTCAATAAAAAGTTCTTCAATACGCCTCGTTGAATGCAATTGTTTTAGCAACAAATTCTTGTTTTACTAACAAAATTTGTTGCTAAAACAATTGCACTAACAAATTACTGCATTGTTTTATCAATAAATTTTCACACAACAAGTTAGTGTTTTTTTGTCTTTTGGTGATAAACTTCTATTGTTTAAATCAATGCATTATTTGAGCAATAAAATAAATTACGTATAACAGACTAGTGGATTAATTTAGCAAGAAAACTGAAATAAAATTTAAGAAAAGCGCATTAGAAATGCAGTAAAATTCAAGAAAATACAGTAATTGGCAAGAAAATGCAGTTAAATGTAAGACAAAAAAAATGTAAGAAAAATACAGTAAAATACAAGAAAAGTGTTATAAAAATGAATAAAAACTGTAATAAAATGCAAAAGATATTTTTAAAAAATGCTGTAAAACGAAAAAAATGTTAAAAAAATGTAGTAAAATGCAAAATAGAAATGTAAGGAAAATGCAGTAAAATGCAAAAATGCAGTTAAATAGAAGAAAAAATATTTAAAAAATACAGAAATGTAATAAAATTCAAAAAATGTAATAAAAAGCAGGAAAATTCAAAAATGTAATAAAAAGCAGTAAAATTAAAAAATGTAATAAAAAGCAGTAAAATTCAAAAATGTAATAAAATGCAGTAAATCGCAAAAATAATGTAAAAATGCACAAAATGCAAAAAAGTAAATGTAAGAAAAGTATAGTAAAATATAAGATGCAATAAAATGCAGGAAATAAATGTGAAAAAAAATGTAAAATTTAAAAAGAAATGTAGTAAAACGTTTTACGCTTTTTTACATTTTTACAGTAAAGTTACAACAAACTTATTAAAAACTTTATTTTAAAAAAAATTTAAAAATTTACAATATCTTCTTAATACTCAACAAATTTTTACATTGTTTTAACACAAAATAATATCAAAACAATTAAATATTTTTCCTCTCCCTATAATTTCTTGCAGAAAACTGTCGTGTAATTGTATACTGTACATACGAATACAAAAATTCATAACACTAGGAAACAAAGTGATATTGTACAATGGCAACTTCACTAAATTGTTTTATAATGAATTTATGAATATTGATAAGAGGGAACGATGGAAAAGCAAAGAAGCGATTCCTCACTTTAATTTAAATTGGGTGTAATCTTAATATAATAATTTGAAGAGGAAATTAACACGAACAAGTGAAGAGTTGTTTTAACTTGGCACTTGTTAATTAGAAGCCGGTTATTGTAATCACTAAGTTATAATGAGCAATGTCACAAGCTGCGGATCGAAGCACGACTCGACGCATAATGTTACCGATACGGAATGGCAATTACCATTAAAATCGACCATGTGACGACGCGAAGGATGATGGGAGGGATATGGCAAACGTTGGACTGGAAGTAATTGTCTAGGGATTTTCGCTTCGTTTGTCCCGTTTCGTTATTAATCCCGTTCGATATCTATCCCAACTTTTGTAGTAGACACTGCACAGGTTTGAATGGCACACAACAATTGATCATAATACTCCTCTTGTGTTAAGAAATGTGGTGTTAATTCTAAAAATTTAGGGTCTACATCGTTGAATTGTGTACGATTTTTTAAATTAAATTCTTATTTTCCCCCCCCCTCTTATTTTAACTTCATTATTGTCTTCTTTATCGAAAATTTTTATTGTTTTTACTATAAATACGTCAAAAATCTGAACTAATTTCTTACTATTGTTGAGTTATATACCAATTTAAGTATGATTTTCATTGTTTTTTTTACTGTTTATATAAAATTTTTACATTTAGGCTAAATTTGCATAAGTTCATTGTCATATATTATAGAAAAATCTTAAGAATATAATGAAAATTACTTAATTTCCATTAAATTTTATAGGTTGAAATCGAATTTTGAAAACGTAAAGTACTTAATACACCTAAATAGATATCTAGCTAGGCAAAATACATACCGAAGTGAATACCCAATATATCCTTAAACACAGATACACAGATATATCCAAACAAATAATTAATGTGTATGGTAGATAATCTAACAGTTATTCAATAGATGCCTAAACTAGATATCATAGATACCTAATAGTTAACCCAATAGTTAGCCAGGTAGATATCATAGATATACAATAATTATATAGGTATAATAGTTAATCAATAGTTAGGTAGATAGATATCCTAGATACCTAATTGATATTGGGTATAGATACCCAATAGTTAAGCAGATAGAGGTACCAAATAGATATCAAAACGTATTAAAATTAATTATTAAATGTAAAACAAAGTTCGAAATTTATCTCTTTAACTACAAACGTAGTTTCCAGAACTAATTACAATTACCTAAATTATAAATATGTATCAGGAATAATTTTCATTATTTGTTTTGTATACAATTAACAATATCCAAAGTTAATAATAATAATCATCATTAATCAATGCAAACAATATCTAATTAACATATAGAAGAAGGATAATAGTAATAATAATTTATATAAATCAATGAAAATTCATTAATAATTTAAAGAAAAAAAAAACAATAAATTAATTAATACTCTTTCATATAACAATTGTAGATAATATTTACAGTTAAATGCGATTGATTTATCGACTGAAGTTTATCGTTCGTGCTACACGCTCGTAGAAAAACCCTGCTATTTCCCAATCCCACTAACTATCATATTAGACAGAGGAAGTGTGACAAATCGTGACAAAATACATTTTAGAAGGGGGAGAAAGGAAAAAATTCCACGTGTATATTATCACGTAGAGAGAAGAGGAAAATCACGAGTCTAGCCTCAGGTATTAACACATAGTTATGAGATAACAATGTTTAATGTCATTAATGTAATAAGTCGATGTGTGAATTAAGGCTACTGGGAGTGGTTAGATGATCTTGTTGTTTGTGGTAAAGAGGTAGATAATAGGTTTGTAAGAAGCATTGACATGCAAGTCGAGTACTTTGATAAAATTACTGGTTTCTTATTACCAACATCCAAATAAAGGTAATAGTCTTTGGGGTAAGGTCAATTATCCATGGTTAAAACTTATTAAAAGCAATTGATACGGTTTTCTTTAAATGTAATTAACAATGATCATCATTATCTACTTCCTAATTTTAATTCTACTACTGTTTTAAGGTGATATTTATACAAATATTTGGTAGTATATTTTTATGCATAGATGCTTCCAGGTTATTAATATATATAATAAATTCATTAGGAAGGTACAAATAACTATTGGATTAAGTAAAAAATATTACTACATTATACTACTTTCTGAATGTTTAAACTAGTAAATCTTAGTAAACAGCTAAGAAAGAAACACCTGTTTCCTTTAACCACTTCTTGTAAACAATCATTAATCAAATGTGGCTGATTACTAGACTTGGAATGATGCTCTCGAGAAAACTTTAATTAGAAAGTTGTGATCATACACGTTAGTACAGTGCTTACAAAGCTCTGTACATCAAGTGAAGAAATGCCATATGTGATCCACTCCTCTACATATCTTAATGGAACTAATTATATACACCTATAAAAGCAAAGATTATCTTGTCGTATATAAGCTTCTTTTAAGAGAAGGGAGGACTCATTTTTTTTTTAATCTTCATCTATCATTATCACGTTGAAGACCTGTTTAAAAAATAAAGGAAAAGAAAAAAATTGATTGTGTGTAGTAGTAGTAACAGGTTTGAGTGGAATTTACACTTTAATTTTTAAAGAAATTTACACTTAAAATATAAGAAAATTGCTTAATAATGATAAGAATATTTCTGTGAATTTAAGAGAATTTATATAAAGTAATATCTGTTAAAATAATTATATTATCCACGTAAAAATAACCTTAAAAATTTATAGAAAATAAAATTTAAAATATCCTTTTTTTATATAAAATAAACTTTAATTTTTTTTTTAAATTATAAGCTTAATTACTTTTATATATAAAAAATTCTTTTAAAAAGTTCTTCTCTAAAAGAGAATTTTTTTGTTATTTATCCAATAAATAATTTTAATACGATTATCAAAAAAATTTCGCTGTACAGTCGACCCCCCTATAACACTGTTGATAATTCCGTTTTATATGAATTCCATGTTGTACGAGTCACTTAGATTTTACCCGGAACACGTATACATATACGTGTTCCGGGCTGTGGACGGCTCAGGTATTTGTAAAATCTGTGACTCGTACAACATGGAATTCATATAAAACGGAATAATCAACAGTGTTATAGGGGGTCGACTTTTTAAGAAAATTCTTTAAAAATTCCCTATACAGTATTTTTTAATTATTTAACCAAAAATAATTTATAAAATATCCCTTAAAACTTATCTAATTTTATACACAATTTAGTAAAAAAAAAGTAATTAAAAATACAAAAATTATCAAAAAATTCTATCTGTATTTTAAGGAATTTTTTTTATTATTTAACCGAAAATACAGTCAAACCTGTTTATAACGGAACCTCAAGAGACTCTTCCATGGTAGACAGGTTCCGCTATATACCTAATAATTTACATTAATTTTTACAAAAAAATCATGGAACATTTCGACAGGTTATCGCTATATACAGGTTTCGTTATAGACAGGTTTGATTGTAATTTATAAAATAATTTAAAAATTAATTTAATTAAACTAAATAATAATCCCCGAAATATGTATCCCAGTTAGCAGTTACCACTTATTACGTACCGAGATTCCAAAAAGACATTATCTAGAGAAGGAGAGAGAGAGAGAGAGAGAGATACAATACCATGATAATGAAAGATAGAAGACAATTTTGTAGTGTGTGTTTGTGTGTGAACTGTGTTAGAAGCAGAGATATACGATATTTTTTTTATATATTTCTCCATTTTTCCGGCTGCAGGGCGTGGGGGAGGAGTGTAATTATCCGTTGCAGTACTCCTGGTATCTGCTAAATTATCTGCACACCTGCAAAGCAAAGATTTGGATGCAGTCCAAGCCAGATCCTGTAAGTACGGTATTATAGAATGTCACACTTGGTAGACTGGAGAATGTACACACGATCTTAGAAACGATGACAATACACAAAGACCTGTTTCTTAATCTTAGAATTTTGCATGCACCAATGATTTCCTATTCGTTTTACATATAAATGGAAAAAAGTTTGTTAAAAATATTGTTTATGGGGAAACTACAAGTAAAAATTTACTTTATTATCTAAGAAGTAATTATGATAAAGAATTTTTCTTGAATGTGTTAAAGCTCTTTCTTCTTTACATTAATTTTTTTATTAAGTTTTTTTTTCATTTCTTTTTTGTCTAAACTAACAGAAAAGAAAAAAAAATTACCTTTGAAAAATTGGTTATTCTTTACACCTTTTCTGTAGTAGATGTTGGAATATGTTGGCTTTGATATTGATTTAAATTAGTAAACGTTTAGAATATCGATTGAGTTGGGTGGAGGTTAATGTGTTTGTTCAATTTTGAACAGAATTTGTCAGGGTTTTAATCTGTTAATGGATCTGAAAAGGTTGAAAATGTCAAGGATGTAAATAAAGTTATGTCGAATTTGTGTTTTCCTATAGGAAGATACGAAAAATTTATTTAATTAAAATTATTCTGGTGTATGTATATGTGTGTGTGTGTGTTTTTTGGAGGGAGAAGAAATTTATTAATTTTTTATGCAAAATTTTGTCATGGCATAAGGGAATTAGGGAATTATATATTAATAAATTACTAGTAGGTGTTACAGCAGCATTGTTTTACACCTTCTCACTTTACTCCTTCGTCTCTTGTAAGCTTAACATTGTTGAAACTTCTCCATTATCTGGGAGTAGAAACATCGATGGGTGCCCAATTTTGTTAGGTAATTTAATAGAACCTATACGAGTTAAATTATCGTGCAAAAACACGTTTAGGTATCCCAAAAGGGATATTAAACATCATCAACCAAAGTCTCTCGTGTAATCGGCCACCTTAGGGCCACCTCACCATTTAATCTCAGAAGAACATCTGATCACATTACCTTTGCCGACCCCCCTGTGCAGACCCCCGCCTGAAGCTCATCAATCTCTGTCTCACCTCGGGCTTGTCATCCCCCATTCGTCCAAAATATAGTAGACAAGCAAAATGATACAAATGCTGCTGGTTCACTCCCCTCCTTCCCTTCTTTCATATCTGTTTGGCCATGCTATGTGATAGGTAGGAAGAGTAAAAGGGGGGTGGTAGAAAACGCTTGTGTAATTTCGTAATTTACTACGTTTTGTCGACACCCAACATCCATTCGTGTAATGAAGGGAACATAACTGTGTCGTTTTTGTCCACTTGATTTCCTACAGATAATAAAATGGCAGATATAATAGTCATTCGATCGTTTTTTTTATTAGGAGAAAACTCATTTTAACATTTGATAAGGTGCTAAATGTTATATATTTTTTTATGAATTTCTCTCTATTGTTTGTTGAATAAAGTTTGTTTATTCGGATTAACGTGACATTAACTTTAAAAATTTTATATATTTTGATTTTTATACAACTTTTTCCTAATTATAAATTAAATTTTGAAGGTGTAAATATTAATTATTTACCAAATTTTTTCCTGTTTAATAATAAAAAGTACATTTTAGAACTGTAGAAAGCTGCATTATAGAAGCTCCTGAAAGCCTTTCTTACAGTACTTTCTTACTCTACTAAGATGATAAAGTTTTAACGTCGAAATTAGCATCAAAAACCTAGAACTAGTTTCAATGTGAAGCGTACAGACGGCCAGAAACATTCCTGTAACGCTTTTCCTATGGAGGTAAAGCTTCATCAAACTTTCATCTGTATCGAAACTCATTAATCTTCAAACAATACCATTAAAGAGCATTTTATCTCAGTGATAAGGTAAACATCGAAAGTGCATCCGAATCAGATCTTCCTCCCAAAACTTTGACTCATTTATACGAGACAGGACGGGTTAAGCGATTACTGATGCGATTTTCAGCAAGTTGAGGAGCATCATTCGATCATAAGGTTATAAAGTATGACCACAATCAAATCCCTTTCATATAGGAAACGTTATCGATTATCGATTGGCAGTCGACAGACAAACGGACGAATTCCCAACATATTTTCGATGAGGTAAAGTACAAAAAAAGGGAGCATTATTTTGTTAACAATTCATCAAAATTTTAGCTGGAACCGTTTTCTTTATCTGTAACAAAGAATGAATCGATTATGTTTCAACATCAGAGGACACAAAGAGGGGGAGACTAAGAACAAAAAAAAAGAAATAACTCCGTAAACTGTAAATAAATATTTAAATTTCGCATTCTTACTTCTAAAATAATCATAAAAGTACAAAAATTTCTCATTTTCACGCTCTAGCTGCAATTCACAATTAAGATGCTTTAACAGGCCTTGATGATGCAGCATCACTCCTCCTCCGCATCCTTTCCATACAATTTAACTAAGATATTCTACTGAAGAAAATTCTAATTTTATCATTAAAAAAATGAATTTTAAGTCACGAATTATTAAAAATTATTCCATTTTCATCAGATCATTAACGACAAATCAATCATTAAGAGGGATGAAGAAGAGAAGGAAGATTTACAGCATAAAACAGTAGCCATAAATGAGGAAAGAACAAATTGAATTGGGCATCAACATCGACCGAAAACAATTTCCTAAAAATGTAAAAAAAAAAATAAAATAAATGTACAAGATTGTTTCTTTATTTTTTATTATTATTATTTTTATTTTTTTCCCTTTCTGTTAACTTCTTTTATTAAATCTAAGTAATAAGTAGAAGAAAGACTTTAAAGTAAGAGAAAAGAATAATAAAAATGATTTTTCTGTTAGAAAATACAACTAAAATATGATTTTTCATGTTATTTTTTAGGAAAGAATTTGTATTTTTTTTAATTTATTTTCTTTAAATTTAGGATTCAATTCTTGTGAGTAAAAGTGTAGAGTGTTGTAAAATGTAAATTTTAGATTTTTTTTCCTCTTTTTTTTCTTTTTTTGTTGCTGTTGTAACATGTAATATTCATTCATGTTTCTTTTTTTTCTGTTTGTATAAGTAAAATTTGAATTTATTTTTTTTATTTTCGTTGTTTATTTTCTTGTAAAATGAAAAATTCCATCATTTTCACGTTTTTGAATGCTAAAAAATTGTTTATATATATACATTTTCATTTAAAATTCAGAAAATGGAAGAAATTTTGTTTATTTTATGTGTTTAGAGGGGAATTTTGTAATTTTCTACAGAAAATTCTAAAGTTACTTCATAACTGTAATTCATATTGATCTTCTTTACTTATAATCTATTGAAAATATTTGTTAAAAATTAATAAATTATAGACTTTTATGCTATTAAATTCGATTATTTTTTAATTTTTAATAGAGAGAAAAGAACGTAAAAATGAAAATTGAAGAACGAAGAACAAAGAATGGAAAAACGTTAAAATGAAGAATTTTGATTAAATTTTAAGATATTTTTAAATTTAAAAATTCTATAATTTTTTTTTTTCGAATTTTTACAAAATTTTTGATTTAAAATTATAAAAGAAATCGAGCAAAAGTGAAGTAATCTTCCTGAACAAGTTAATAAAAGTCTTGGTAGGAGACTTTAACGAAAAAATAGGAGAAAGTCTATAAATTTTAGGGCAAAATAAATTTAAAAATTCTCAATAAATAGGGCAAAAATTGAGGAAACATCTCAACAATTTAGTAAAAGACGTAAAAGAAAATTTGAGCAAAACTTCTTTAAAACTGAGCAAATTTACAAAAAATTTAGTGAAAGAAATTAGGCAAAAATCTGTAAATTTTCGAAAAAATTGGGCAGAAATTTCCCAGAAAGTTTTCGAAAAATTGGGCAAAAATTTCCCAGAAAGTTTTCGAAAAATTTGGAAAAAATTTTCGAAAATATTCTAAAAAATTTATATATAATTTTGCACTTATTCTCTACATTTTTACATCTTAATATATTTAACTTTCTTGTACTGTATTATTAATTTTAAAAAACACACACATAAATATATATATATATTTTATATTTAATTTTTCAAGGCATCTTTCTAAATTCATCTCCTACATTCTTCCAATATAAAAGACAAATCTAAAAACTACAAACAACAATCAAACTCACCTTTAATTTTCTCGATTTTATGTAATTTTCTAGTCATAAAAATCGTCGGTAACAGGAAGGAAACCATAAAATTGATAACATAAGTATATAAAAAAGAAATTTGTATATATCACACATCCTATCCACACTTAAAGATGTTAATAGAAACTTAAACTGTGAAAGAAAAATCAATAAATCTTGCATGACTAACAGATAGGGATTCTTTAATGTGGTTTCGTTGCCGCTTACTGTATATACTTGGTGTTGGTCAAGTGCCTTCTGCTCCTGACAGAAGTCATGTATATCATTTATCATTCACCAACATATACACAACGTTACTTTTAACCCCATACATAATTTAAAAAAGAAAAAATAATCTAGCAACGAGTTGCGTAACTTTCCTGACAAAAAAGTGAAAATCGTTAGTGGCGCCATCTATTAATAGATTTCATTAAAAATCTTTTTATTTAATTATAAAATGGCAAAAATGTTAATTTTCAGAGTAGAGATGAGTTTTATGGAGAATTATAAATGCTAAACGTGTAGAATCTTCACTAATTCTGGTCCACTCGTGAGAAGGCACGTGATCCTCTCTAGTTCTCCAACCCTTTGACCTTTAATCACCAAAATTTAGTATAATGGATGCCATTAATATACGGACCTTCATGCCAAATTTCAGAAAATTTCGACGAAAAGAACAGGAGTTATTAGGGTTTAAATTGTGTGTACAAAATCGTGTCCCCCCACGCTAATATCCATACATACAGGAAAAACTCCCGAATTTCTGGACGACCGAAACAAAAAGATGTAAAAATATTTGGGAAATAGCCATACTTTCCTTCTATTATATATAAACAACCAGGAAAGTAGGATACAGAAACTATAGCCAACGTCACTTGTAACCCCATCAAACACTTTACGCTATCTCCCCCTAAAGTACAAAGTACAGAAATCAGAGTAACAAATTCGTGGGTCGTTTTTTTTTTCTAAACAGAAAAGTTAAGAGAATAGGACACAAATCGATTTAGCTATCCGGGTTAACCGACCTCATATGTGGAGTATGGGTGTAATTATGGTGAAGGCTGTTAGCAATACCTAAGAGTTCCTTCCCATTTATCAAGCTATCAAGTAGAGAGAACTGATTTAATCCCTTAACTGATTTTGTTAAAGGTTTGTATAAAGATCATTTTCATTAGTGTTAGAATGTTGGGTGGAAAGGAGGGAAGANATCTTCTTTCCTCTTCTATTTATGATTAAAAAGCTTTTAGGATATTTCATTCCACTCATAAGAATACCAGGTTTTTTCTCTATATTAATGATTGTATGGGTATAAATATACTCACTTTATCTTGTATTAAGGATTATAAGCATTTTAGGATACCCTGTAAGTATGTTGGGTGGAAAGGAGGGGAGAGAGAGAGAGAGAGAGAGAGAGAGAAGGGGTTAAAAATCAAAGTTTAATTCGTTTAATGGTAAAGGAATCCAACCCCCTACTTCACTTTCTCCATTCTTAAAGCCTATTAGTGGAGCCATTATTTTACACATCCTTTTACTACTAAAGTTTTGATTTGAAAGGCAAATAATTTGGAATACATTAAGCTTACTTTCTAAAAAAATCGATCATCAAAAAAATTTTTTTCTTCCTCACTTTCTTCTCTTTGTAATTTGGAATTTTTTAGAATGAAGATGATTTTAAGAAAGTTTGTTGGAAGATGTAACCAAGAAAAAAAAATCATTCTGTAGTTTTGATGGTAGTTTTTTCAATGTTCTCCTCAATTATTTAATGAAAAAAACAGTTATTTTTTTTGCCTGTACAACTCTAATACTACTACTACTATACAACTGTACGCTTATATTTAATATATATATATATATATATATATATATATAAATCCAGTTTAATGAGGCGATAAACCAAAATTCTACAGAAAAACGAGAGCAGAAAATAATTTCTGGTGATTTTTTTTTTATTTAATTTTAATGGATAAAATAAAGAAAGGAGTGATAATGATAATGCTTTATCATTATTTAGATAAGTTGTATTCTGTACGTAATACACGTTAACTGATTTAATTATCGATTTAAAGGTTTAAGAGGTTAAGCGCTAATTCGTTTAAATATGTAAATTTTTCAATTAAATGAATAGGAAAATGAATGAAAATGGAGAAATTTTCGGTTGTTTACGTTAATATTTCGTTTTCTTCAATGGTTTCGTACGTGTAAAATTGATTTCGACGTTGGAAAAAAAATAATAAAAGTATATTTTAATGAATTTTTCTAAGTTAAATGTTGGAAAATTTGATTGAATTCGGTAGAAAAAATGTTTAAATTATAATTTTATGCTCCAATTTACTTCAATTTTTTTGAAATTTTCTGTCAAAAATTAGTTTTGTGAGGCCAGAATGGAGAGATTCTCGTGGTTCTGTTTATTATATAGAAAAATATGCAAAAAACACAATTATTTATTATTATTGTTTAATTTTATACTTATGTGCTTATATAGGAATGAAAATTTAAGCTGTCTATCCTTTAGTTTAACCAATTAAAAGTAGTTTATTTTATTGTTGTAGTGTTTCTATATAAAAAAAATAATAAGGAAAAAGGAATGAGGAGAAGAACAGAGGAATGAAAAAAAAGTTAAAGGTAAAAGGTTAAAAAAATAATTAAATTAAAATTAAAATTTGAGGAATAAAATGACGTAAAATTTTAAAAAGTGATGAGGAAAAATGAGGAAGAAAAGGCGAGGAAGAGGTGCGAAGGAGTGAAAAATAAGGAGGAAGATTTAAGAGTAAGCATTGAGGTATAGATATGGAAAAAGAAAGTGAAATTAAAAATGTAAGAAAAGGTGAGAAGAAAAAAATGAGGAATAAAAAGGTGATGCATTAAAGAGTGAAGAATAACAAGAGAAGAAGGAAGAGAGAAGATTAGTAACTGAAGAATAAAAAGACAAAAAAAGAGGAAGAGGAAAGTGAGAGAGACATTGAGTAGATAAAGAAGAAGAGAAAGTGTGCTTGAGGAATGTAAAAAAATGAGGAATTAAAAGGTGAGGAATAAAAAGAGAAGAGTAAGATGAGGCAAAGTAAGAAGTAAAATGTCGAAGTGTAAAGAAAATAAGGAGAAAAGTAGATAAGTGAGTAATTTACAGCTCTAAGTTTTTGTAAGGAATTAATTGAACTATGGCCTTTTTCATAACATAATTTACTTATCATCGATTGTTTTAACATAGAAATAACGAAAAAAAAAACGTATAAATATCTAAAAATATATAAACGACATATTAACATATATAATGAATCAATTGTTATAGAATCAATAAAATATTCGAAATTTGAATAGTTAATTTAAAATGCTCTTGTTAAAAGTTTTGAAAGCCAGTGTTTTATTCATTCGATCATAAAATGCATGAATAATAATAACAATAATGATACGTCAGCTTGGATTCTACAACTTTCCAACAAGAATTCTTGGATCCTAAATTAGTAAAGCGTTCTGATGTTACGTGTTACATTTTATAGCTGACGGGAATAAATGACCGAAGCTTGGCGAATATTCATTAACATGTAATCAGTGACAGTTTAAGCTGAAGAGTGGTCTAGCTAATAGCTTTTGAGGTATTCGTCGACATTCTTGAGAAGTATACAACTTCCTTATTGTATTCTCTTACAACAAAAACTTCTTTATTATAATAAAAATTTTGTAATAATTATTCTAATATCTTTCTAATAATTACAAATTTTTCATTGTTTCATCTTCTTTCCTCTTCTATTTATGATTAAAAAGCTTTTAGGATATTTCATTCCACTCATAAGAATACCAGGTTTTTTCTCTATATTAATGATTGTATGGGTATAAATATACTCACTTTATCTTGTATTAAGGATTATAAGCATTTTAGGATACCCTTTATATCCTAAAATGCTTATAATCATTGATATTAGAGAAAAAATGATATCCCAATCAATGATATGAGTGAAGATATCCTGATAGCCTTACATCATTGATACGAAAGAAAATATGATATCCTGATAGCCTTACAGTCGTTTATATGAGAGAAGATATCCTGATAGCCTTACAGTCGTTGATATGAAAGAAGATATCCTGATAGCCTTACATCATTGATACGAGAGAAAATATGATATCCTGTAGCCTTACAGTCGTTGATATGAGAGAAGATATCCTGATAGCCTTACAGTCGTTGATATGAAAGAAGATATCCTGATAGCCTTACAGTCGTTGATATGAGAGAAGATATCCTGATAGCCTTACAATTATTGATATGAGAGCTGCAGGTATGTTTCTTCTCTTGTATTAACTGCAAAGCATTCAGTATACCATATTTTCTCATGTATAAAGTTATGAAAGTAATAAAATATAATCTACGAACGACCAAATACATTCGTTAAAATAAAGAAAATTATATATTATTACTTTTTATATACATTTTTAAAGTATATAATTTAAAAAAAAACAGCCATTAAATAACGCGAAGATTCTCCTGTGATATAATCAATAAGTGATATCAAAATAATTGAAAATAAAACAAATTATATTATGATTATTATTATAAAAATAATTTTAATTAAAATTTAAATTGTTCATTAGTAAATTATCAATATTTTAATACGAAATTTGAATTTAATCGAATATATAAATGTACTTTAATTAACGTAGAAAATGAGAAAAATGATATCGATTTTTTGCGTATCAATCGATGAGAAAATTCAATCGGTATAAAGCTTTATTAATTTAATATAAATCATTATCTGTAATGTAAAATAAAGCAAGAAAACTTTAGTGTTTTTATCTAGAAACATCGTTCTATCTTGTGTAAGTTTAGTGCCATTGACGCATTGAATCCCTTTAAATCTCGAGACATCATGATCCGAAAAGCATGTAACAAGAAATAAGCCTTGAAGAAAAGTAGGATTTAACACGTTTTTATCACTAATAAACTGGTAATTTATCTTTTAATTACTTTTTACCATTAACGTTATTAGTGTAGTATTTTTCTTATTAATCAATAAAAATTAAGTTTTATTATATTACATCATTTATTAATTATTTAAAAATAAAAAAATATATATATATTAATTGTTACGTAAGAAATCCTCGCATTTAAATTATTACGTAACAATTCTCATCGATTTCCATTAATAAAAACCTAGCAGTGAGTTGTGTAACTTTTCCGGCAAATAAGTTAAAATTGTTTCGAGCGCCATCTGTTATGAGATTTTATTTAAATTTTTTAAAAATATTATTAATTAATTATATTATTACAGAAACTTTAATTTTGAGAGTAGAGATGAGTTGTAACGAGTAAAATCATAAAATACGACCCCATTAGAGATAAGACACGTGAACCCCTTTATCTCCGAAACCCTTCTATCTTTAACCACCAAAATTTAACAGGATCAATACCACAAATACTCGAACCACCCTGCGAAATTTCAGAAAATTCCGACAAAAGACACAGGAGTTATTAAGCTTCAAATTGGAAGAACAAATTTGTAACCCTCCACACAAACAAACAGGAGAAAAACCCTCAAAACAGTTTAATTTTATTATTAAAATTAATATTTTTAGTAAATTTTCTTGTTATTATTATATTTTTTTAATATCTATATTTAAGTACAATTTATTACGTAACAATTTAGAAATTTTTACGTAATAAATTACGTAACAGACGTTTTTTAAAATTAATCAATTTTCATTCATAAAAGTGTTCAATTCAATTTAAAATAGAAAGAATTAATGAGAAATAATATTAATTATTTTTATTTATTTAATAGAGAAAGAGTTTTAAAAAAAATAACCTAAAAAATTCGCTGTAAAAAATCACCTTAATTTGATATTTATGGTTTAAAATAAAATCTAAAAGAAAAATGCCTTGTAAAGAACACGTAAAAATATAAAATTTATTTACGTTACGAAAATTGCCAAATGGGAGAGCCAACAGAAAGTAACAATCGGGATTTGTCACATTATTCATAAATCTAAAGCAATATTTCATTCACACGACATCGAATAACAAAAATGCAATAAGAGAAATCTCATGAATATTGAACGAATGCCTAACAATATATATATATATATATATATATATATAAAAAGAAAGGAAAAAGACAAAGCAATACGTAGCAAATCAACACAAATTTTACTACGTAACCCAGGAAATGACATCATTAACTTTAGGACTCGATTTACTTTACTAAATTTGCAATAGATGAAGGTGAAATGTCGTTCTACAAAATTGGGAGAAGGACAACAAAAAAAATTGAGGGGGTAGGAAGTGATTTGTGAGAATGATTCAACGTTACTTTTTAGTTCATCCTACAGCTTTCCATCCCCCCCGTACACAGATTATGCTTGGTATTAGAGATGGTGAGAGTTGTAGACCGAAATTGGATGTCCTTGTAGTTTATTACGATCGTAGCTTACGGTCATTACATGGTTTAGGACAAGAGATAAATCCTTCTATTATTATTTATTGGAAGAGGAGCGAGTGGCGTATGTTCCTTTAGGGTCCCTAACGTATAGTTTGGTCCTGGTGTTACTCACTGACAATCCTATAAGGAACTATTGACTTGTTTGACGTCCTGGTAAGCTTAGGATCTTCTATCGTTCTACTCTTTATTTATATGTCTATTGTGTTAGGTAAATTAAAGTTTACATGCGGGTTAAGGATTTAATATCGTTCCCATGCTGTTTAAGTCTTGATAGAGAATAAAGTAAATCGTGTTTTTTTTTTTTGGAAAATATTTTTATTAAGTTATCGATTTAGTATATGATAATTAAGTTCTTAAGTAAATTATAATTAATAGATTAATTTTTAATTAGATTTTGCATATAAATTATGAATATTTAACCCATAATTTATATAAAATTTAAGAATTATTTAAGCATAAAATTATATATTTTACAAAGAAAATTCAACACCAAAATTCCTAAATACAAAATTTAGTTATTTAACTTACTTTCATAGCATTAATATAAAATTAAATAACTCAAAAACCACTCAAGCAATTTTTATAAAATTTTACAGATAAATCGATTATACTTATAGGTTACTTCATAAAAAATTTCACGTATATATCTGTATAAATTTTTTATCTACGTAATTTTTAAACAACGGCATAAATATCCTTCATAAGAAATTCCTGAGCATTTTGAAGGTCGATATGGCTACATAAAACTTAATTTTTCTTAAATTTGAATATATAAATGGTAAATTTATCATTTGGTGTAGACGAAGCGAGAAAATTTCATATATTATTAATCAAAAATTATACAGTTTTAAGCACGTTAAATGAATGATTCTCGTTAAATGGGTGAATATATTCTCTAACATCGTTTTACTTTTCTGGATTCTTACAACCATTAAGAAAATAATTTGTAGCAAAACTAATTGAGTAGAATTGGCTGGAAGAAAATGGCCTAAAGATATAAAGTGATTTAAAAGTTTAATTTCTCTTTTAAAAGGAAAATTACTTATTATTTAATTAACTTTTTAAAAAAAATAAATAATTGTGGTAAATTACATAAATTGAATAATGAGAAGCAATCACTTACGCTCGTATAAGCTTTAGGGACCTTTGATGTTGTTTATTAATGTTATAAACAGTGGAGAAATATTGGGCGGAGCACATTGATGTTAAGTGATATAAGATGAAGAATTTTCCACACTTTTATGTATTAAAATTCTTGAATTTTCCACAATTATTTTTACTAAAAATTGACTACAGTCGACCCCCTATAACACTGTTGAAATTCCGTTTTATATGAATTCCATGTTGTACGAGTCACTTAGATTTTACAAATACGTGAGCCGTTCACAGCCCGGCACACGTATTTGTAAAATTTAAGTGACTCGTACAACATGGAATTCATATAAAACGGAATTATTAACAGTGTTATAGGGGGGTCGACTGTATTTTATAAGAAAAAAATTCAAAGAAATTTTTGAATTTAAAATTAAAAAAGCTACAAATTAAAGAAGAAGCAAAAGAAAATTAACGTGTTAATTACTAAAATAGTAAAAAAAAAAATTAAAAGAATTTGATAAAAATAAATAAAATAAGACAACGTAAGTGAAGGTAATTTGAAATTGTAAACCTTTTCCAACAGGTATAAGTTGATTATAGGGCTGAAAATCGCACCATTTACTGCCATTTGAGCAATAGAAAGAACTTAGTTGTGCAGTTGTCGAATCTGATAGGAGCTGGGAACAAACAGGTGGACTTAGCAGGACCAGTCAATTACCAGTAACTAACAGCCCAATTCCGTTTTGTTATTCCCATAGGTTCTTATGGGTGAATGGTGAGCAAAAAAAAAAAAGAAAATAAGAAAAAAAAATATAAGGTATTGACCTGTTTTCTAGCCAACTACTTTACCTTACAGGTGAGATGCATTACTTAAAAGTCGTATGCACACAAATTGACTGTGATTAATGACGTAAACTTTTCGACTTTATATATATATATAAATAATATATAAAATATATTTTTATTTATGATTTCGTATGATGAAAGGATTATTTTATATTTTTTTAAAGTTTTATCGTAAGATTAATGGTTATTTTCTGTTTATATAGATTGGTTAAAAAATTGGGATTATATAGATGCTGTTATTGAAAGTTAGAGAATTTATAGGAGGTCTTACTCGAAGATAAATATTGAAAAATGGGTTATAAAATATCTAGAGATTTTACTTATATATATATATACTGTATTTTTTTTCTATAGGTAACATATTACTTTAGGTTTTATGGTATAGATTTTAATATTTGAAGTAGATTTTTAGCTTATATAACGTTTGTTTATTTGATAAAATGCTTAGTTTTTAAACTTGAAATAATATTAAATTCCACGTAAAAATAACTATTAAATCTTGTAGATAATATTTAAAGATTATAATAAATTATTTAATTTATTAAATGAAATAATTAAACATAATGTATTTTATTTAGTTTTAAAATAATAAAATTATATTTTAAGGGAAAAAAAACATTTAATAATTTATTCAGAACACGTGGATTCGAAAATATTAATCAATTTCAATTTAAATAATGCATTGAAATTGATTTATATTTTAAAATACACGTGTTTTGAATTAAAATAAATAAATAAATTTATTTTGAAGTTAAGATTAAATATTACAAATAAAAAATTTTAATTTATTTTTATTTTTTTTATATAGATTTAAAAACGAAAATAAAATGATAAAATTTTAAGCAATATTTTTTATTTATTTATTAACTGATATACATATTTAAAGAAGTTTTACTGAAAGAAATATTTAAAATAGAAGGAAAAATATCTTACAAATAAAGGAATAAATCTTTGTAATATTTATTCTTATGTAAATTTTTATTTTCTCAATTTTATACAAAAATTATTACGTATATAAATATTAAAAAAATAGTAAAATGACAGCTTATAAAATAAGAAAAAAGAAGATATGATAAATAGCCTTAAGAACTGTTTAAAACAAATTAAATTAAATAATATCTTTACGATACTTTTATAAAAATTATCTTTATCTGTATAATTTAAAGAAGAAAAAGAATAATTGAATTTTAAAATTATAATAAACACACAAGTAGTAACATAAACAACTTTTAATACAAATCTTATTTCATTAGATAGAAAGAAATGAGTATAAAAAAGAAACTTCCTACACTTATTAATTTATAAATAAATGTAGATATAAACCATCTTGAAAGTATAAATAAGATAAATATATGTGTAGATGCTTGTTACTATTCTATAACAATAGCTTTAACAGGGTTGGTTTATCAATTTAAATAGCTACATCTCTTTACTATCAGTATTGATTATTCACTTACTCAAGGGATGTTCTCCTTTAGTAAGCTTTACACATTCTAATTATTTAGTCACCCAATTAAAATAGATTTCCTTCTCTCGACTGAAATGTTTTCTCCTTTATTCTACTGAACTGGGAATTAGGAGGAGACACTTCTTTCAATTAGTTCCATTTTGTTTGACTATAAAGTGTAGAAAGTAATTGTTGTGAGGATAAACTGTTAACCTAAGAGGCAAAGTACATGTTTTAAAGATACAAATAAAAATTGTATGAAGCTAAGTTAAAAAAAAAAAAAAAATAGAGAGAAAAAACTTACTTAATTAAGGGTCGTGTGGCATTTTCTATGTAGTTTCCATCGTTAAAGATCCCGTACACAGATTATGCTTGGTATTAGAGATGGTGAGAGTTGTAGACCGAAATTGGATGTCCTTGTAGTTTATTGGATGTCCTTGTAGTTTATTACGATCGTAGCTTACGGTCATTACATGGTTTAGGACAAGAGATAAATCCTTCTATTATTATTTATTGGAAGANATTAAGGGTCGTGTGGCATTTTCTATGTAGTTTCCATCGTTAAAGATCTAGAGTAGGGTGATAAAATAACAATTACAATAATAATAATACCTTGTATAAGCTTTTAAATATATAAAAATATTTTAAGGGGGGAATAAAAGAGTATATTTTTACAATTATCTGAATGACATAAAACGATTTTAATGATCAGAAACATCAAATAAAATTATCTTAATGATAGCTAGAAAAGATCTTATGCAAATTTACTGATAATTAAACTCGATATCACGAAAGTCTGTTCGATAATTGTGCAGAGAATTGCTTAAAAAAAAGGAGAAAAAAATTGAATGATCGATTGTTTTGATAATTGAAATAAATTCTAAGAAAAAGAAGAATTGAGATAGATTGTCTCTAACTTAGTAGGGGGGGAATTACTAAATTTACTAAGAAAGTATTAAGAATATATAAAAAATTGCATCTTATCCTAAATATATATCATCGTATTTTATGTCTGTATAGAAAAAAAATTTTAATCCAGAATCATTAAAATAAGTTAAAAGAACATGTTAAGATTCCAAACTAAACGGATCAAGATTTTATTTTAATAAGTTTCTTAGATAAATCATCAGCTGATTCATTACTTGTCATCTTTTCAAGTCGATAAGGATACTCTATTAATATTCAAGAGAGTTTTAAAGGTAAAAATCAAGCATGGAAAAGCGAAATTACTGTTAATATTCAAGGAAGAAGTTCAGGAAATTATATTTTATCGTTTTAAAGAAGTCGAAAAAATAAAAATAATAATAATAAAAATTTCTTTCGTATGATTAATGACATTAAATTTGTTGTTTTGATTACTTTTAATAAGACGTCAGTCTGGTATGTCTGGAAAACAAAAATAAAGAAAGAAAAAGAAGAGGGGGAGGAACATGGATTGAAGTGTGACTTGGCTCGAAAGTTTATGTTCTTCTATCAACGAAGAGACTTCCATAAACTTGAACCTCCACTTAAACCATCAACTTGTTGGCCCACCCAGCCTTAGTACACAAACATCAAAATTGATTCTCGGACGGATTAGATGGGAAAGTTAAGGAATTTTTATTGTTGCTATTTTTGAGAATTTCGTTAATGCACAATGACAGGAATTTTGATTTTCAAGAGAGGTTGAATGGGAAGATAGCTTGTGAGGTCGCGAGTGGCTTTACAGATAAACAGTTTTTTTGGGGGGTTCCTTTTAAGTGTTTTGCAACTTAAAACTTTATTTTTTTTACTATTAGTGTTTATTGAATTTAAATTCTTCCTAATTTAGAAGGTTGAAGCTTTCCAAACTAAGACATTCCACACGACTTTGTAGTTAAGTTTTAGTCTTTTAATGCTGTATTTATCTCTTAAAACACACTTAAGGTTTTTTTTCTATAATAATAATAGAATAATAATAAATTTTTTCTAAAAAAAACATAATTTTCTCTTCAATAATTCATGAAATATATAAAAATACCTTCTTCATTTATTAATTTATACGAGTAAAAGTAATTTGAAGCTATCCCCCTTTTATATATTCTACACTTTTATAGTTAAATAAATTATGGAAAGTAAGCAACTGCTACTTAAACAAAGCAAAAAAGGAAAAAAAAATGGAGGAGATAACATTGCGTAAATCACATTTTTATTGTGAACGTGTCAAAATATAGGATATTATAAGTATACGTCTACCTCATAAAAAATTAGAAGACATAATTACTTTAGTGCAAAGTGGAATTTTGCTTAATTGCTTTTGATTGTTATTAAACTGTAAAAGAAAAATGCTAGAGCAATTGAAAGCCATAAATGCTCTTTTTTTTAAAAGGAAGAATAATAATAAATTTTCGAAAAAATCTCTCCTTATTTGGTTACAAATTTTCACACAACCACCCCAAGTTCAATGTATTGAAGAGAAAGAGAGAGAGTGTGTGTGTGTGTGTGTGTGAGGGGGAAGCGAGGGGATAGAAGAGAGCGAGAGATGGGGGAGCATTCCACAGACTGAAGTAATAAAACCCAGGATCCGGATTGTGTGTTTTTATCCACCGCGGTGATAACTTATGAAAAATCCAACTAGAGATCCATAATCTTCACAGCGCCGTGTCCAATGATGGCACCAATTACACGCAACCTCTTAGCTTCAGACGTGTAAACTTAGAAGAAAAACCAACTCTAATTGGCTGTTCTAACGATTAGTCACGTCGGAAATGGGAAACTGCATGCGCGTAATAGTCGTAACCTTACGGGACACCCAAGTTGAAGAGGGGTGGTTTTTCCCTTTTTTTTCTTTTCTTTTTTAAATTGATCTCGGTGGAGGGTTTTTTTTCCTAAATTCGACTTTTTCCCTCTCTGCAGGAAGCATTTTTTAACTCTAGAATGGTAGATTAATATTCAGATACGTCGTGGGAAAGATATTAAAAGTAACAGAAGCCATGTTTATTGCTGATACTAAAGTTTAAGGATCTACTTTTATTGCCGTTTTGAAGCTTATTGTGTACGATAAAGAATTAAAAAATGACTGAAAATATTAAATTCTGATTGTTTTTTAAGCATTTAACTTACTTAAATCACGTAATAAACAATATTCGAAGCGATTTCATCCGTCTAAATTTCCCAAATCTATCCCTGAAATCTCGAGAGTCCACATGTTCTGGGAACCGAACCCACTTCCTGAAAGCTAGATTTAAATCAATGCGTTGTCTGTTAGACGAGATAAGAGATAAGAAGAAGATTGCAGGAACCTATAGACACGTGATTCAACTAGATAATCTCATATATATATATATATAGAGCATCTTCAGTTCAAGTATCTATATCCTACACGAAATTTAATGCCAAATTTCCGGATAAAAGACTGTAAATTTTAAAATATATACGGTAATTATAATGTAAATTATGTTAAAATAACTATAAAACAGACTTTATATAATTAAATATATCGATAGGTTGATAGAGAAGGATCAGTAGATGAAGCCATCAACAAAATGAAAAGTTATGTTCCTTCATGGTTATATCTAATTACTGAAAATGTATAGGACTATGGCTTGATTGCATTGCCAGTTAGGAGTGGACAAAGAATGAATTAACATCATTTAAATTAGTCAAGAAACACAGCGTACCGCTTAACTGCATTAGCTTGGATGTCATCCATTGAAGATACTTTGCCATATTTCATTTTAATGGTAACTGCTAAGCGACGGTATCAAGCAGACTATTTACTCTGAATCCATTAGAAAATTACAAAGTGGATTTTATGCATCTGCCAACTAATCAATTATAATCTATCTAAGCAAAAATTCCTTTTAAAAAATTGACAATATAATAATAATAATAATAATAATAATAATAATAATAATAATAATAATAATAATAATAATAATAATAATAATAATAATAATAATAATAATAATAATAATAATAATAATAATAATAATAATAATAATAATAATAATAATAATAATAATAATAATAATAATAATAATAATAATAATAATAATAATAATAATAATAATAATAATAATAATAATAATAATAATAATAATAATAATAATAATAATAATAATAATAATAATAATAATAATAATAAT
>NW_019384990.1:662187-669149 GCF_000671375.1 Centruroides sculpturatus | reverse complement strand
ATATATATATATTAAAGAATGGTTTATTTTTATTAATTTATTTTCTAAAATAAAATCCTTTTACGTTATAACAATATCAGTTACAACTGTATAAAAGTATAATTAACATTTATAAGAGGAGTTTTAGAAGAATTTATGACAATAAAACAGTTAAAACTTCTCTAATTTATCAAATTTAATGATGATTTGGTATAAAAAATGATATTTTTATGATTTAAAATTGATAAATTTTGTAGAAAAAATGGAAAAGATGAAGGAGGATGAGGATGAGAAGGAGGAGGAGGAGGAGGAGGGAAAAGATTATTTTAAAAGGTGGAAGGAAGTATCCCACTTCAGACAACTGCAGTTGTTAAAAGTTTAATATCTACATCGTAGTATCGATTGAGGAACAGTAAACAGCTTTCTATATAAGACAGGACGTCAGATACTCTAACCAAGACGACTCGTTGACGAGCGATAGCAGTAGAATACTTCTAAGATAACAAACAGAACGTCAGCTGACGTTTGTTTGTCCACAGCTAAACTCCTTCAGTGATAGAACAGGGAAAGTTACCTGACAAGCTCACATAAACAGTGAAGAGTGGATTAATAAGACCCAGAGGGGTCCTACAGTCTGTTAAATGTCACTAGATGAGTGGAAGTTTCGAGATTCTTGGTAATGTAACTTGGAAGGGAGGAGGACCTCTGTGGAGTATCGTCTAGCAAATAAAAATTTTAAAAAAAAATCTATTTTTGTAATATTTGTTTATCAATTTTCTTATACTTTGGCATATTTAAAGATAAAAAGGATTTTTTTTAATGGTTAAAAATAATCTTATTCTGCGGGTTATACGTCGGTTGTAACGAGTTAATGCGATTTTTTAGGTAAATTATGTGCTGTATTTTAATTATTACGCATGATATATGCTATAAATTAATTAATTAATTAANTTTTAAGAAATATTAAGAAATTTTTCTTTCTTCCAGCTAAATTACCTAACATACTCTTCAAATCTCGGTATATCTCGGTTGCATTTTTTATATATATATAGGCCTATATTTTTTTCTTAGATAGGGGGATGCTTCATTGAATGCTGCACCATTCAATGTCAACGTATCTAAAGTAAGGCTGTCTTATTCAACCTAAGCATATCTTCTTCTATTATGATACCTTTCCAACTTAAATCGTTTATTCAACGTGATACTGAATGTTCAGCCATCTCCACACTTAAAATATTTAAAGGGAGATGCATTTTATGTCTTTAAGCAATTATCTTTGCTATTTTAACAAATATAAACTACTCTAAAGCTGCATAAATTACTAAAATTTACTATTTATCCTTTATTTTTTTTTTTAATAATTTTTTTTATTATTAAACGTCTTCTAAAGCTGAGAAAATAGTATTTAGCACTTTAAAAATTGTATTTTTGTTTAAATTTTTCTTATGTTTATGTCGGAATTTACATAATATAATAGAAAAATATTTTATATTTATGTAGTAGATATTTTATTCAAATTGTTTCACAAATCTATTGATTAAAATCACTAGATATATACATTTTTATCAAGTTTCTATAGAAAATTTAACTACTTATTCAAACATATATTCATTTAATCTATACATTTATGAAAATAATCTTTAAATATCCGCCTGAAAACTTTATTACTTCCAACGTATCATCAATAGATGCTATTTATAAAGCAGGAGTTTTCAAGAAAGTAACACGATTTTCTAGTCTTTTCATGTGTTTAGAAGAAAATATAGATATTATATTACTCTTAAACAATAATTATATTCATTTATTATCTTTTAATAAATGTTAAAATCCGCCTGAAACAATTACAGTTCTCATATTTCTTCTTATTCAAACAGTATACAGTATATGAAGCATTCATTTGTTAAGAAATCAATTGTAGTGTAGTCTTGTCTCTTCTCTCGTTAGTTAGAGCTTCAACTGTTGTGGAAACTTTAATAGGTAGGGCGATTATAGTGCAGTTTAGTTCAAATTACTGACCAATTGTGTTATTCTCTTCAGTTGTATTGTCTATGACATCGGAAACTGCTCCCTTCTAACAATAACGCATCTATATGTAGCACGGTACAGACAATTATTGATGATTCTTTGCTTAGAAAGTTATTGGTAAACTACCAATTGTACTGTCAGTTTTCTGTAACGAGTAATAAAACTCCACAAGAATTTATTTATTTTTTTGTTTTAGTTTTTTTTTATTTTTTATCTTCTTTAGTAACGGTTACTAATAAAGAATGTTAAAAATTTTGAATCTTTAATGAATCCGCGTTTCATCATATTTTCACTGAAAGATAAATATTAAGCCAATAAACGAAGAAACATTTAAGGATATTAGTTCAAAGAAACGTAGCAATTATAAGGATTTGCCTTAAAAATCCTCTGATTTCTCCTATTTAATAATCTTAGTTTTATAAAAAAAAAAGGGGTGTTTGAACTGTAATTTAATTAATAACACAACTCGAAATTAGTGAAAGGGGTGAAAGATTTCTAAGGCTTCCTGCGGATATGATGCAAAAATAAGCGTGGGGTTAAGCAATGTGACGTCATTGACGCTTACAACACCTGGAGGTGGAGTAACAAACGGATAGTTCCGCCTAACGCTAATGATACCGCAGGGAATCAACGTCGCCAACATGGCTGCACTTCGCACTTCTATATTGATTTATTCCCCCCTCCACACACACACACACACACTTTTTTCTTTTATCTGAACGTGTAATTTTTTTAAGTTAACTTTTAAGAAATATTAAGAAATTTTTCTTTCTTCCAGCTAAATTACCTAACATACTCTTCAAATCTCGGTATATCTCGGTTGCATTTTTTATATATATATAGGCCTATATTTTTTTCTTAGATAGGGGGATGCTTCATTGAATGCTGCACCATTCAATGTCAACGTATCTAAAGTAAGGCTGTCTTATTCAACCTAAGCATATCTTCTTCTATTATGATACCTTTCCAACTTAAATCGTTTATTCAACATGATACTGAATGTTCAGCCATCTCCACACTTAAAATATTTAAAGGGAGATGCATTTTATGTCTTTAAGCAATTATCTTTGCTATTTTAACAAATATAAACTACTCTAAAGCTGCATAAATTACTAAAATTTACTATTTATCCTTTATTTTTTTTTTTAATAATTTTTTTTATTATTAAACGTCTTCTAAAGCTGAGAAAATAGTATTTAGCACTTTAAAAATTGTATTTTTGTTTAAATTTTTCTTATGTTTATGTCGGAATTTACATAATATAATAGAAAAATATTTTATATTTATGTAGTAGATATTTTATTCAAATTGTTTCACAAATCTATTGATTAAAATCACTAGATATATACATTTTTATCAAGTTTCTATAGAAAATTTAACTACTTATTCAAACATATATTCATTTAATCTATACATTTATGAAAATAATCTTTAAATATCCGCCTGAAAACTTTATTACTTCCAACGTATCATCAATAGATGCTATTTATAAAGCAGGAGTTTTCAAGAAAGTAACACGATTTTCTAGTCTTTTCATGTGTTTAGAAGAAAATATAGATATTATATTACTCTTAAACAATAATTATATTCATTTATTATCTTTTAATAAATGTTAAAATCCGCCTGAAACAATTACAGTTCTCATATTTCTTCTTATTCAAACAGTATACAGTATATGAAGCATTCATTTGTTAAGAAATCAATTGTAGTGTAGTCTTCTCTCTTCTCTCGTTAGTTAGAGCTTCAACTGTTGTGGAAACTTTAATAGGTAGGGCGATTATAGTGCAGTTTAGTTCAAATTACTGACCAATTGTGTTATTCTCTTCAGTTGTATTGTCTATGACATCGGAAACTGCTCCCTTCTAACAATAACGCATCTATATGTAGCACGGTACAGACAATTATTGATGATTCTTTGCTTAGAAAGTTATTGGTAAACTACCAATTGTACTGTCAGTTTTCTGTAACGAGTAATAAAACTCCACAAGAATTTATTTATTTTATTATAATTCTTTTTTTTAAAGATAAATTATCAACTTCTGTAATTAATCTTCTCTTTAGAAAAATGCAATTCCCGAAAATTACACCCTTTTAAAGAGTGGAGGTGACGAAACAGAAAAAAAAAATAAAAAGAAATAACAAATAATGATAGACGGGCACCCGTTAAATTCGTAAGAAACATTGCTTTAAACTTTTTATAATATTTTAAAGATGATTGGTTAAAGAAATGATTGACCTTGAAGACGATTGGTTGGAGAAGTTAAACTAGGCGGAGATTTAAAAATTTTAATATTTTCTCGTAAATTTAGCAGAGAACCGCCTACATCTTTCAATTTTTTTCCTATTTTCTTTAAAAATTACTACATTTATTAACAATTTACTATATATATATATAGCATAATAATTTAAAAGTATTGTTTATATTAATTTATTCTATATTATATGGGCATAATTACATTGCCAAAATTTAAAATACAAAGTTATATTAGAATATAAATGAGTAAATTATCCATAAATAAAGAAAATGTATTTATAAAACTATATTCGTAAGAGAATTATTGATTATGCGAAAGTTTAATGACTAAAATTATAAATCCTATCATAACTAATGTTATGTATACACGATGTATATTATATATATATATATATATTTTTTTTCCGTGATGTAGAGACATACGTGACGCTTAACCTAGGTATAAATGGTTCCATTTTTGATAGGTTAAAATAATTTTATATGATTTTTTAGCCATTTTTATGTTATAAATCACCTTAAATCATCTGAAAAGGGGGAAGAAAAATGAGAGAAATAAAGTTTCCATCTATCAGTTTGTGTCACGCGTGTCTAAAGTGAATTTCCAGTTTGTCGGACATGCCCTATCGATCCTATACCATTAATGAAGAGAATTGACAGGAAGTAAAGTCAGAAATTCTCTCCTGAAAACAAGGTAAGTCAAGTAGAATTGGCGGCTCCGCCCAAAAATGTAATTGCCCATTTTTGTAAGATACTGTATACAAAAATGACAAGAAGACTTGGAAACACTCTCGAATTTTTAATATATTTAAAGTGAAAAAAAAATATCCTTTCTAAATTCAATTAAAATATAATTAATTTTACTTTTTTAACTTTTCTGAAGTTGACAAAACCGATAAAAATTAAAGAAGAAGCTTACAGAAGTTACTCACACTAATCGAACTTTAAGGATAATTATATCGATGATTGATACTTCATTAATTCGTCATAAATCAAATTACTAATTATTCACAGCTGTAGGAGAGGGTTAAAGGGGTATAAAAAATGTTTTTCTTTTTAAAAAAAAAATCAAAAAATTAATTAATTTATATACGAAATTTAAAAAATAAATAAAAATACACTACATTAATCACATTAGAATTGATAGGAAATAATGGTAGTGTGATAAACGTTTCTGCAGCTGTCACTTCATATAATTTTGCTCTCTGCTTCAAGTCCATATTATGGGGTCACCCTGCAGTGATGTCCTGTCTGACACACGTGTCTTACACATGTAACTGTCGTTATGTCAATAGTACAGTCGTGACATTTATTGTCTATCTAGAAAGAAGCGATATAAGTCAATGAATAATCAGTGCATTGGCATGTATCAATTGACTTTAGATCAATCAAATATGGTTTTATGAATGAAGAAACATCAATTTTGCTTACGTATCTATGTGTAATGTTGTACATACATAAAATACAATAAGTACAGACATGTAAACACTTCTGTATTTAATTTATTAACTGTATTTTATTCATTTTTTCAAGCAATTAATGCACTCGAAGCTCTGTATCCAAGCTGCGAGAATTGACATACAAAATTCATTTATTACGTAAAAATTCACTATAAAATTATGTAAAGTATACAAAACTGTAGTAGAGAATTTTATTATTATATATAATAACACAATTGCGACACTGTATAACCTGGAAAAAACGATAGAAGTCGAATTGTTTGACATCCAGAAATTCAGTTTAGGCCAATGAAAGACGGTTTTATGAATGAAGGAACGGAAATTTTGCTTACATATTTAGGTGAAACGTTTGTTTACATTTGTATACTTAATTTATTTATTGTATTTTGTTCATTTTTTTTACGAGAAAAGTAAAGAGAGAACAAATTAGTACACTCGAATCACTTGTTTGCTTAATTTAAGCTCTCAGGATTGTACTAAGAAAATTTGTTTTGCTTCTGATGTAGTCTTATGGCATTACTATGGAGATTAGTTTTGTTCAATAATCTTTCTCCATCTTGTCACTAGACATTAATTATAATTTCTTTACTCTCTTCTCTTTTCTCTTCCTGTTTTCTTAACTACTTTCTTAAATCAAAGGACAGGATTTTTCTTTATTTTTATTTTGGAATTCTATGCTGAACTTTTTGACTGTATTTTACAAATAATTGTGCATAAATTTAACTAATTTTTAACTTAAAATTGATGAAATATTTATCAAAAAATCTAACTTAACGAGTGTTTTTTTTTTATTAACCAAAACAGAATTTAAATATTGATTTTTCTTTTTAGCTTCCTAACATCTTAATGTTCTTCTTCCTCTTTTTTTTTTCTTGGAGAATTTCATAAACATGTATTCACGATACTTCTTGAATAACTTATCATAATTCTTTCTTTAGTTTCATAAACAATTATGCATAAATTTAACAAATATAAACATATATTTCACCCTTCTAACTTAAAAAGTAAGAGAGAAACTTATAAAAAAAATTAATAATCTATAAATAAAAAAATATATTTGTTTTTTTATATGTAAACTCAGTTTTAGTCTAAAAAATTAATTATTTTTGCGCATTTTTAAGTCCAAAATATGAGATAATGTGAGATTTGTAGGCCCAAAAAGTGAGATTTTATATGGAATTAATTAAAAAAGATCTCATTTATAGACCAAAAATAAATGATTTTATGTGAATAATACTGTTTACAAA
>NW_019384990.1:654061-661580 GCF_000671375.1 Centruroides sculpturatus | reverse complement strand
CTCGGAAAGAATTTAGATTCTATCATCTTATTATAATTTTCTAACAATTTAATTTATTAATTTGAGATTTTTTTAAGTTTAAATTTTTTTTAAAAAATTCAGTGACCTCATATTATAAATAGTTAAATTTTTAAAAATATTTTTTGGGATTTTTGTTGATATATATATATTTACAGCTAATATCTTGTAATATTTTAACAACATGTGTTATTAATTTGAGTTTTATTTGTCTTTAAATTTAAAAAAACTTCATTAAAAAAGATACATGAAACTTTCGCTCTTTTTTCTCTCATTTCATTTTTCTTCTCTCTTTCCCCCCTCTCATCTTTCTTATTTCTTTTTCTCTTCTTTTCTCTCATTTTTCCTCTCTTCTTCTCTTCTTTTCTTTCATTTTTCTTCTCTCTTCCTCTCTCCTTTTCCCTTATTTTTCTTTTTTCTTCCCCTCATCTTTTCTCTCTTCCTTTCTTCTCTCTTCCTTTCTTCTCTCTCCCTCATCTTTTCTCTAATTTTTCTCTTTTTTCCTCTCGTCTTTTCTCTCTTCCTTTCTTCTTTTCTCTCATTTTTTTCTTTCTTTTTCTCTTCTTCTCTTCTCTCTCATCTTTCTTCTCACTTCCTCTCTTCTCTTCTCTCATCTTTCGTCTCTCTTCTTTCTTTCTCTTCTTCATCTTTCTCCTCTCTGCCTCTCTTATCTTGTCTCTTCACTCCTTCTCTCTTTCTCTCTCTTCTCTTCTCTCACTTATTTCAGAAAAATTTGTGATTTTTTTTGAACTTTTTAGATTATTTTTAATTTATAGAAAATTGTTTTGATATTTTTAAAATAAATAACATTATTATCTAATATATTATCAATTTCAGTTATTAATTTGAGGGTTTTATAAGTTTATATTCTAAAAAATCTCATTGAAAAACTACATAAAAGTTTCTTACTCTTCTCTTCTCTCTTCTCGTTCTTCTTTTCTTATAGAAAAATTTCCGAGTTTTCTAAGAATATTTTTAATTTATAGAAAATTCTTTTGATATTTTTTTATAAATAACATTTTTATTTAACAATTTAGATTAATAAGCTCTAAATTCTAAAAAATATATATATATACTCATTGGCGAAACTCTTACTCCAACTGACGTGCTGTGATGATCAATGATCAATATCTTTTATTTAAATCCATTTGGATCCACGCTTCACTTAACACTTTTAACTATCATATTTATTGAATTGTACAGATTTTAACACGTATTCCTCCATTAATGTGCTTGACAAGTTGGATTCTCCATTAGCTAACTTGTAAAGCTTTCAGCTTGGTTAAGTGAGAATGGGCCATTTCACTAGGAGGAAGGAAAGAGAAAGAATTGTTACAAGTAAAGTACAAACATGTATGGTTTAAAAAGATGTCGTCAGAATTGTCTCAATGCATTATACGGACTATTGGGCGTGTAAAAGGAGAGTTAGTACACGGTTCTATCTCCCCAAAAACTGCTCTGACTCAGCTAGAAGATAGTGTCCTTGTGTGACGTGTCGCATCATCCCCTCGCATGAGGGACGAGGATGAAGGCGTGAAGGGAAAAACTAGACCCTGTCCACTATGATTCACTTCGTTTTCAGACCGGAAGCGACCTGACAAATTACTTAGCGGGTTTGACCTCAGGAGTAGACGGAGGGACTGTCTTCTATGCAGTGACAAGTTCAGTCACGTGGTAGAGTAGACAGGATGGAAATGGAATTACCGATTTGGGGAATGTTTGGAAACAGTTTGCTCCTTTGATGATTTACTGCAGTCAGAAAAATAGAATGTAACTTAACCAGAGTTTTTTTATCTTAGCCGCCTGTATCCTGGTTAACAGCTGTTATAACTGTTCTGTTTCGTTTAAAATCCAGCTTTGAAATTTCTTTTTAATCATTATCAGTTTAAAAGTGTAAAAAATTCAGCTTTAAAATTTCTTTTTAATCATTATCAGTTTAAAAGTGTAAAAAATTCAGCTTTAAAATAGCAAAAATTAAGTTAAATTGAATTTTAGAAAAAGCGCTACGTGTTGACGATTGAAAAGAAATGAATGACACTCGTAAAAATGACGTAATAATGCTGAAAAAAGACTCATTTGTGAAAATGACGTAGTATTGTTGAAAGAGACATATTTATGAATGAGACGTAATAGCGCTGAAATAAACACATTTTTAAATATGACGTAATAATGTTGAAATAGACATTTTTAAATGTTACGTAATAATGGTTAAAAAGCCACAGTTTTAATTATGACGTATTAATTTCGATAACGATGAAAGAAATAAATATATTTGAAAATGACGTAATAATATTGAAAGAGACACATTCTTAAAAAGCGACGTAACAATTCAGAAATAAACACATTTATAAAAATGACGTAACAATAGCAATGAAAAAAAGACAAATTTATGAGGATGACGTAATATAACTGAAAGAATAACTCGCGAGAAGTGAGTAATAGTATCGAAAAAGACACATTTACCACAGTTGACGTAATAATGTTGAAATCGACAATTTTATCAACTGGACACGTGTTTTTTTTCCAATTTTTGAACTTAAAAGATTATTTTTATTTACTCTTGCAGCTTTTAGATGTGATAAATGAAATGAGTGAAGGGAAGAGCAAGAAGAATAAAGCAGAAAACAGTAGTTGGATTAGCTATATATAGGGCAAAAGGTGCGGAAGAGGAATCGGAAGGCAGAGATTACTTAGAAGAAAAGAGAAAGTAGACTTAATACTAATCAGAGAAAGGAGAGAAAACATAAATAAAGAGGTAAACACTAGCAGGAAACAATATAAATAAGAAAGTAGAGGGGAGGAAAGTGTAAAATTTTTAAAAATATTTTTTGGGATTTTTGTTGATATATATATATTTACAGCTAATATCTTGTAATATTTTAACAACATGTGTTATTAATTTGAGTTTTATTTGTCTTTAAATTTAAAAAAACTTCATTAAAAAAGATACATGAAACTTTCGCTCTTTTTTCTCTCATTTCATTTTTCTTCTCTCTTTCCCCCCTCTCATCTTTCTTATTTCTTTTTCTCTTCTTTTCTCTCATTTTTCCTCTCTTCTTCTCTTCTTTTCTTTCATTTTTCTTCTCTCTTCCTCTCTCCTTTTCCCTTATTTTTCTTTTTTCTTCCCCTCATCTTTTCTCTCTTCCTTTCTTCTCTCTTCCTTTCTTCTCTCTCCCTCATCTTTTCTCTAATTTTTCTCTTTTTTCCTCTCGTCTTTTCTCTCTTCCTTTCTTCTTTTCTCTCATTTTTTTCTTTCTTTTTCTCTTCTTCTCTTCTCTCTCATCTTTCTTCTCACTTCCTCTCTTCTCTTCTCTCATCTTTCGTCTCTCTTCTTTCTTTCTCTTCTTCATCTTTCTCCTCTCTGCCTCTCTTATCTTGTCTCTTCACTCCTTCTCTCTTTCTCTCTCTTCTCTTCTCTCACTTATTTCAGAAAAATTTGTGATTTTTTTTGAACTTTTTAGATTATTNAGTTTTGATAGGAATTTATTATAACTTGGAAAGTTTTTAGACTAATTTTTTTCTGGGTGAAATTTTATAAAAATTTAGCTTCAAAAGTTAAAAAAACAATTATTAATTTTTCTAAAGTTCGATACAAATAACATTAAAGTTATATATTAATTAACTGCAAGGGGGTGAAGGTTTGTAGAAAGCAATTATCACTTACCCCCCGGGTTAACACAAGTCTAATATATACTATTTCATTATGGAACCTTTTTTTTATTTGGGGGGTATATTTTCACTCGGTGTTTTGTGTGTTACAGGATAAGATCCCGCTTCATTCGCTCTTAATTCACTTCTGCACCAAAAACCCAGACTTAATTAATTTATATAAAATGCCTTTGGGGATTCGGAAGTTAGTTGCTGTTAGACAACCGGTTAGTCACCGAAATCAATAATACAACTGTATCTAGAAGGGTGTGTAGTGTGTGTCTGTCTGTTGAGGGGGTAAGTTCATGGCTGGGTGAACGTACGTGACCCTTTGAAATATTTTTTTCCTCCCTTCCTCTCTCCCTCCCTCCTCTACTACTCTTCTAGCGGTTTTAACACATGATATCACAATTATTTGGTAGATCCCAAATGCTCCTCAGCGGGATCCGATTAAAATTAAGAGATGCTAAGGTTTGTTTCACATATAGAGTCATGGGAAAATAGATTTTTTTTGGTCCTCTCCTGCTCCCTACTCAGCGTGATCCTGCTTTAATATTTACTCGTTTAATATAACTGTACGGTTTAATCACTTGGTGGGGTGGTTAGTGTATAATTTTGGGAATTTCCCAATGGAATTTTGTCAAAATTTCCTCCTAAAAATTATATATTTAATCTTTTTAGTGTTCTGGATCTATAGGAGCAAAATACTGCCAGTTTTTATATTGAATCTTTTATGTTTTTATGTAATATTTACAGGAAGTTTCGTGTACAAAACACTATCATCCTCATACATGTACGCGGAAGTTTACATTCTGCATACAGGATATCAATGATCATCATCTTTATGTGATAAATTTAACTCCTTTATCTTCAATATACAGTATAAATGACTTTCATTTCCATGTATATCCCTATAGTTGCGTTGTTTTGTGGATGTAGAACACCACCATCATCATCATCATTATAAAAATATTCGTGATGCTATTATATTTACATATATCATACTACTTTTTGTAGAAATATCTTCATTATCTTCATTCAAAGTATCTAGAATTTTCTTAGTTTTCCATACGTAAAACATCCTCCTCCTTCTCCTCTTCTTCCTCCTTCCCCTCCTCCTCCTCATTATCATCATCGTCAGCATGAGAGATATCTAGAACTCTTCATTTTGTAAATGACCCATTACGCCTGTTTTTGATCCTGCTCTTCATCATTTATTATGAACGGTTTTAATGAAGATCAGGACCCAAAACAGATCTCACGTACAGTGTATAAAATAAAGAGGATATTCTTCACGAAATGATGATGACAGGATTCAGAAACAGGATCTATATGCAGTACTGTTCTAGATATTTTCATGAAGAAGCTGATGAGAAGAAGCAGAAACGGGCTCCATATAGTATATAAAATAAACAATTCTAGATATATCTCATGATGATGATGATGATGATGATAAGAATGTATTACATAAAAATGAAGATTTTCAGACATTTCTCATGACAATAATGATGTTTTACATAAGATTTAAACAAAAAATTTATCAATTATATCACAATTTTGGTGAATAAAAAGTTGAAATTTATCTCATAAAAACAATTTGTTAAGGAAATATATTTTACATTTAACCCCAAAACTTTTCGAACATTAATCAATTACAATTTTCCAAAAAAATATCCACTAGAATAAACCAAATTCCAACATTCCAAAGACTTCGTTAGTTGAATTAGATTCTATAAAGAAAATTTTCTAAGTAAATTGGATACCACTCGAACTTTAAAAGTCACCAATAAAGATATTTAAAAAGGAAGAAAAGAAAGAAGATAATCTTCCTTAGAAAAACTTTATATAAAGTTTTTAGAATGAAAAATGATTAAGCTATTTTCCATTCTAGACTTAGAAAAAGAAGAAGAAAAAAAAAATTCAACATTATCGACTTTTCAAAAGCTTCTAAAAAGATAAACCAAGTTCTCATTCTATATTTCTTTATTAGCAAAAATAGATTACATTCTAAGCTCTGGAGGATTCTTTAAGTAAACTAAAACATCATCTCTGGCTCCAGAGGATCCATTAGAAAGTATTCTCGTGACTCTCAGGTCTTATTATCAAACTATTCTATATTTTATACAGCATAAAAAAATAATTTATACAATAAAATTAACGTAAATAACGTTTAATTGTGTGAGAAAATAGACAGTTTATCTGTAAAACGATCCAATTTTAATATTGGAATATTTAAAATTTTAAGTTTTAATATTGTATTTTAATAATTTAAGGTATTTATTTTACATGTTTTCTATAATTTATACGAGAAAATACAGTAAAATTTACGTAAATATTATTTAATTTTATAATAAAATGAGCTATTTATCTATGAGTCTATTTAATTTTAATAACTTTAAGGCACTATTTTATAGGAAAAAGTAAGTGTATATTGTAAAATTCTAGTAAAATTTATAAAAAATTCGAATATTTAAGCTTTCAAACTGCATAAACTAATTTATAAATTAATTTATTTTCGATTTTCTGCAGTTAAATACTAATTAGAATATTATTTATACTCATAGATCTTTGCTTTGTTTCTATAAATGTATTATATAATTATATATTAGTGTGTTACATTCATAATAAATGGTGACGTAGTAAGCTGTTAATCTTAGAATTAATGCCAATGTGCGTAATTACATTGTAAAATTGCTTATTGTTATCATCAGGATTAAACTTTAATGTTTATTACAGATTGTTTCCAAGTTTATTAATTAATTTTCCCTAAAAAACATTTAGTTTTCTGTTTTATACGAGTACAAACATACGAACGTACTAAACAGTTTTAGTATAGGCATGAATGCACAAGTTATTAATGTTTATCTATCTATAAAACATAGGTTTTTTTCTTCATATAAGCAGGCAGACAGACTAATTTAATTAATTTTATAGCTGTGAACAGACAGACAAATTGACAAATTGTATTTTATATGTAAATATTAATATTATAAAAGAACAAGCGTGTGTCTGTCTGTAGATTCGAAATTATTCATCTGAATGGAGGAAAAATAAGTAAAATATTATCGTAGCTTATATAAAAAAATACTACGTTAGAGTATATTAATTAATTACACGAATGGTCGTGCAGACAAACGAACGTACTTCTCATATTTTCATGTATTTGTCACGAATTTTATGTAGAAGGATATCAAATTACTTGTGTAATTTGCAATTTTACTAAGGTAACTTTATTAAATTTTGTTACTTGTTTTCATATTTTACTAAAACCAATAAAGATAATACCAAAGTAATCTTCTTCACACAATTTCATTTCCTGGTTATCTTTAAAGTTTTCAGTGATAAAAGCTAAAAGACCAACTACAGTCATCATCTAATTACGTTCATGTGGCGTTACACATTTACTTTTATTGCATAAAGATAAATTACAAGTTCAAAATGAAAGAGATCAACTGAAGACTTTTATACTATTTTTCTACTCGTTCTGAGAAGCCAAGCTTAATTAAATAGAAAAATTCCTCAAAAATCTATAAAAATATTGTTTCAGATATACTCTTTTTGTCTGCTACTAATCTATACAAGTTAGTAAATTTAAAAGTAATAAAATTATTAATATAATTTAGTTAAATTTTTTAAAAATCCAGGAAGAGTTTCATACTATTTCTCTATTTTATAAAGTAATGCTTAGTTAAAGTCCTCAAAAATCTATAAAAATATTGTTTCAAATATACTCTTTTTGTCTATTACTAATCTATACAAGTTAGTAAATTTAGTAATAATAAAAGTGTTTTAAAATATTAACAAATTTTCTAAATATTCCAGAAAGATTTTAATATTACATTATAAAATTAAA